>NW_019745080.1:3612528-3716798 GCF_002891405.2 Cryptotermes secundus
TTAGCTCTAAAATAGGGTGCGAGTTGTAGAATGCCCCTCCTCAATTTCGTGGTGTGATAGAAAGAAATATAGTTGGTAGGTAATCATTAGCAGTAGAAGCACTGGAGGATAACTGTCGCACTGTCCGCGCTGTCAAAGGCATGAAATGTCTTCGTCCATTCACACACGGGGATCGTGGGTTCCAGTCCCACTCGAGGCATGGATGTCCCTCCGCGTTTGTTCCGTGTTTATATTGTCCTGTGTAGGTAGCGGCCTTGCGACGGACTGATCCCCCGTTCAGGGAGTCCAACCGACTGTGTATGGCATTCATAATTTCAGAATTATTTCTGAATGGGAACAGGCCACAGCCTAATCCGTCAAGAAGGAGAAGAAGAAGAATAAGGGGGAGGAGGAGGCGAAGAAGGATGACGATGATGATGATAATAATAATAATAAGAAGAAGAAGAAGAAGAAGAAGAAGAAGAAGAATGAGGAGGAGGTTTTTACAGTAAGCGAACCGTGCCGATTCTGGTATAGGCCCACAATTATACTGCACGAGTCAACCGTGACTGCTCAACGGGTTTCTTGATCTAAGGAAATTGGATTTGAGGCCTTCATGGATGTTAACTCTGAGGAGTGCGGTCTTCTGGGCTGTAATGCCGTTTAGTATGTAGACAGCCGGACGTTTTGAAGGAACATATCGCTCCCATCTTCATGGCCGAATAATAAGCCAGGCAAGAATGCAACGGTATGCTTCTGGGTTTCCCGCGTGGCTTACGCGGTGACGTCAGTCCGAACTGCAGGGCGTTGCATCCCAGAACACCGGGTTCTTACTGGTTTGCAGTTCGTATACTTGCCTTGCCAAACAATTCCCTGCACCGACCAGACTGATGTAGCGGAGACACTGTAAGCTTATATTTGGAAAGTTCTCGGTTCGAGACATCGGCCATACCGACTGAGGTTTTCGTGATTTTTTCCAGCCCCCCCCCCCCGAAAAATGCTGGGTTAGTAACTCCTGCCAAATCCTTCCCGATACATCTGTCATCCTAACACTGGGCAATATATATGTAAAATAAAACTATCCACAAAAGGGAATTTCCTGATTTTATGTAACCCGAAAGTTCATCATCGAACTCAAAGAATCCAGCGTTTAAACTTTATTATGACCCGGCTGAATCCATTCAGCTTCTAAACATTCTCGTATTTACTTTAATATTATGCTTCTGTATGGACGTATGGACGGGGTAGCTCAGTTGGTATAGCGACGTGCTACGGGCAGGACGTCTCGGGTTCGATTCCCGGTAGTGCAGAATTTTTCTCCATAGCATCGAGACAGGCTCTGGGTCCCACCCAGCTTTCTATCCAGTTGGTACCAGGGGCTCTCACCCGGGGGTAAAGCGGTCGGGGTGTGAAGCTGACCACTCACTTTCATCTAGTACCGAGGTCAAGAATGGTGGAACTATACGTCCACTCCCGTATGTCTTCATGGCGTAATGCATAATTAATTAAGCACGTGGACAACTTTACCTTTTTACATTTACCACAGAATCACGTGCTGTGTGTAGTCAGAGAGGAGGGGGTGGACGATGTAGAAGGAAATGAAGAAGAGGAGAACAAATAGGAATAAGAAAATGATGAAGGAAAAGGCAAAGCTAAATAATAAGAATAGAAAAGTGTGCCAGAATTTAATTACGAAGTTGGGAGTGTAGAAGCTGCCTTCCAAGTGGTCCAAATAACGCACCAGCCGCGATAAGCTGCCTTGGTATGCAAACTAATATGGAGTACAATCTGCATGACTGTCATATGAACCCTACTCTGCCACAACGTGACTTGAGATTAAAATATCCGAACAATTCGTTGCGTGCTACGCAGTCTTCTGACTTTGTGATTCTAAAACAATTTAGGTCTGTGCTGATACGCCTCTTTCTATTGTTCGCTTGTTTGTCAACTTTCTGCATGCGTCAGCGAACTCTGTGTACTTTGGTCCCTGGTCAGGAAGTAATATCGTACACATATCATGTGTCATCCGTCAGGAATTTCCTCTTATTGTATTGACCAGTCTCTGGAAACTAAAAGTACTTACCAGGGAACTTCTAATATCGCCTGCCTTCATTGAATTCATATTACCACAAAATAAATTGCCGAACAGTGTATATACGTATAATGATGTAGGTTGGTGATCGAATATTTTGTAGACCTGTTAGCGGTCTATAACGAGACACATTTCAAGTTTAAATCCTGGTTACAGTTATATGTACGCAGTACAAAAACGTATGGGCGATATTAAGAACCATTGTGCCTAATATCGACCACTTTGAAAGATGGAGTATCATAAAACGTGACAGAAATCAGTTATGACGGAGTTTTGGTTGGGTTTTTTTTTTTGATCCCGTGAAGTGGGGTGAGACTGAGTCCACTTGGTACGCCGGCCACTAATTGGCCTGTTGTACCATCCCTGGCAAATAAATGAGTATGAAACATTTGGGGTAATGAGAATTGGCATAGGAAACCAAAGTACTCGGAGGAAACCTGCCCCAGTGTCACTTTGTCCACCAGAAATATCACATGACTTCACCTGGGATCGAACCCGGTCAGCTGCGGTGGGAAGCCGGCTACTTATAGCTTGAGCTGTAGCGCAACTCTTGATTTTAGGTTATTTTCTATATAAAATTGTATTGATTTTTTAAAATAAGAAAAGTAATTAGCGAAGTTCTTATACGTGTGTGAAGGCCCAAAACAATGCTGTGTGGCAGTGTTTGCCACATGTTTTTGCCTGCGAAACCCGTTTGGTCACCAGAAATAGTGACTTAACTGCATACCAAGTGCGAAACAGCAGAGTAGCAGGACAGTTGATGTGATTGGTTTTTTCTGACGTACTGAAAATCTTTAAGCCTGGCAGTGTCGTTCGGAAGGTTGTCTTCTGCGCGGTACAACACTGAAACTGGCTCTGACTGCAGTATTAAAGGGATTAGGCGTAGCTACCACATTACGGCCGAGAGCCACATTGAACCTGCCTGTTTCGTAATGGCACATCATTTATTGTACATAATGGCCATATCATACCACCTCTTTGGTCCAGTGGTCAAGAGTTCCTGGCTACAGATGCAGAGGTCCGGGTTCAATTCCCGGCGCAACCAGATTTTTTTCTGAGATGTAGTGGGTTTGGAACGGGTTCCACTCAGCCTCGTGATGATAATTGAAGAACTATTTCAAGGAAATAGCGGCTCCGGTCTATAAAACCGAGATTATCGGACGTGGGGATCCGTTGCGCTGCCCACGCGACATCTTCTATCCGCTGAGGTTGGCACTGACTTCGACGACAAACGGCGGTTGCTCGGTCGGTATAGTTCGCTTGCGGACTAAATCACGGAGTTTTCTTTTTAATGACCATCTCGACATTTACAAAGCTCAGTTCTGCTTCTCTTAAATTCATTGTATGTAGGGCATTAGCTACCACATTCTCTTAAAACATAGATTAATAGCTTATAATTTGATTACCACAACGCGCAAAGTGTAGTGATAGGCGCTTGCTGTGTATGCAATCTTAAGTAGGCTGTTTTTCATGTTTATGAGTTTTACATTAGATGTTTGATATGTCGCAGATATCTATATTTTTCGCCTGCTTTCCTTATTTAAAAAAAAAATGAATTAAGCTTATGAGGTCTCCATACTGTCTTTGTGTCTGTATGTCTGTGAACCCCCCTCCATTTTGAATGCCTGAACCAATCTCTCTGAAACTTGATACTTTTACATATATTATGACACCTGAACCCATCTTAACGGCGTACTTCGTAAATCCCTCCCATCAGTCTGTGTGACTGTTTCTATCACTCCTATCGTTGCCAGGCAAAGTTCTAAAAACAAACAAAAACTCCGTGGCTTTAGTCCCCAAGCGAACTATATACCGACTGAGAGACTGCCGCTTGTCGGCGAAGTCAGTGCCAACTTTAGCGGATAGAGGGTGTCGCGTGGTCAGCCCAACGAATGCCCATGGTCGTTAATTTTGGTTTTATGGATCAGAGGTGCCTTTCCTTGAAATAGCTCCTCAGGTGTCCTCACGAGGCTGAATGGACCCCATTCCAGATCCACTGCTTCTCAGAAAATCTGGTAGCACCGGGAATCGAAGCCGGACCTCTGGATCCGTAGGCAAGAACTCTGACCACTAGACCACAGAGGCGTCTAAGATCCACAGAGCTGTGGAGCCATAGAGAGAGAGAGGGATGGTCTGTTATTCCAGTTATCTTTGCTTTTACAATTTGCAACAGAAACTTTGCGAGACCCATATTCCCCACGGTTTTGACTCTCTGTTTGCACAAAGGCGCCACCATTTAATAAGTAGATTTCATATGATTTGTTGATCATTTTTGTCCGTGATGAATGATGTAAACACACGATAAATATTCAAGGTCAGAGCTGGGTGGGATAGCTCACAGGACGGAGAGGAAATCGACTCGACGTTCTGTATCAAATATGAATATGCTAATATCTGCTTCTGTTTTAGCTTGCAGTGACTGCTCGTCATCATGTGTTACTTCTGTACATAATCACGAAGTTTCTGAAGAGTTTAAACGAGACGTGTTTGATGACTGCCGTAATCGTTTTGCGAGAACTCTAAAATGTTGGCTTCTGTCATGCGACAGAAGAATTGGTCTAGCTTGAAGGATCTGACAGACCTTGAAACGGATACCATTGCAGAATTAGAGTTATGTAGTTACAGTGTAATTACAGAGCAGTGATTCCACCTGTAACACGAAAATTGTCTTCTGCGCATGTGCCGTCACATTATAGACGAGCTCTTAACACCGTATAGTCTGCCTGACTACATGGCATTACAACTCGGAAGACCGCACTCTTCATAGTCAGTGCTCTGAAAATCTGAAAGCCCTCTCTGTCCAGAACTCTGAGAATGTGTCATACCTCAAGCCGGAAAACCCGCGGATGGAAGACTTGCGTACTAAATGAGATCTGTGGCATGACGCCCTTTTGTGTTTGAAGTGGAATTTAGTTAATATATAAGAGGGAGAGTCAGTAAATAGGTCACACATTCATATAAACCGTAGAACGTATAATATTCGAACTTGGAAAAAAAAAAATTATTTCTTGGCATATCCTCTACCAACATTGAGGCACCAGTGCGTCGAAACCCGCAGCGTAGAAGTCTCTTGACTGTTGTCTCGGCCACTTCCGCACCTGGTCGGGCATCTTCTGCAACTTTCGAACGTCATTGAGAGAATTTCTCGACCCAGTTATGAAACGCTTTACGCGAAAAACACTTCCCGTCCTAAACAGGAAACATTAATTCGTTGCATTGGGCCCTTTTGTCCACACACACACACAAAAAAAAACTCGCAAGAACGTTTTTCATCTGTAGCACACTTCTCAAGCACGGTCGCCATTTTGACTACTGAAGCCAGCCTGTGAACATATGCATGCGCGTATGCTACCTAGACTCGTGAAGCTGGACTGTGCTGCTACCTAGTGGTACATATAGAAAACCTTTTACGTCCATTACAGATGTTCTACTTCAGTTTGTGACCTTTTTACTGATTCTCCCGCGTAATAATGACGAAACGAGATACGTTAACGTTACTGCCTGATGATGACACCCTAAACGTGTTTTAAACACACTGGTACTCTATGCCCAAATAGGGAACTTAACTCAGCCTTGAAGTTGTGGTAAATGCGGGCCCAAAAACGCCCTCCCCCACTACAACTAGATGATATTTTAAAAAGCCTAGAAATAATGTTCGATTGCTGAGGCTTATTAAATGAGGCTGAGCATGACTGCTAGGCACTTCTGCCCGAAACTTGAATAACTTGTCTGTTCGGATCTGCTGTAAGAGTGTTAACTGGTAATAATAGCTATTCATTCAATACTTTTCTTTATTTCTGTTGAAATAATCTGACAACTCCTGTCCCCCCCCCCACCCACACTCAGGCACAAGCGTGGGCCCATTATTCGGTTTGGATTGAAGACTTAAATACAGTAAAATTGTTAAAAATGATTTGTTAGCATTTGAACTGCACGCGGTTGCGAGTTGGAGCTCTTCCGGTCTCCTCGACTTTCTCTTCCCCTCCATCCCCTTCTTGTGATTTCACCCTTTTGATTGGTTCTCGCTCTCACAGCCCAGAACAGACCATTATTCGTGTTTCCCTCCTTGAAATTCTTTTCTCTCATCCCGTCATAAGCTCCCTGTAATGACTGTGCTTTCAGCCTTTTATTTTCACGCCTTCCAGATGGCGTCCAGCACATTGCTTTCTTCTCCATGTCTTAGTGTGTCGCCACACCACACCAACATTTTATATATCTAGCGGTGAAGCTTTGTATTCCGGGGGTGCTCGGTTCGAATATCGGACGGGGCACCATGTATTTTGACAGGTTTTTTGTGGTTTTCTTAATTCCTCCACACAAATGCGAGGATAGCACCCCGATTAGGCTAGGACAGTTTCTTTTCAAATATTTTCCAGTTCTAACCTTGATTCTGAAACAAAATCGCTAAATAACGCACAAAAATGTTTTATGTCCACATTGAGGGCAATGGTTCGCTTTACTCACGCGTTTTAATAACTTTATTTACCAGGAATTTGTGCCTAGGTAGTCAGCAATATATTTTTGAAAGTAATTTTATTTTATTTGAACTGAGGTACCCCAATTTGAACCTCGGCGAGATTGTGTCAGTTGGCTTAACTCGGGTTTCTAATATCCTTCAACTCCAGACGTATATTGTGATAACACCTTATAGTTGATTGTGAAAGCCTGTTTCCATATTCTTGATTACAAAACATTCAAGATTGCCTCACCTCGCCTTATATGTTATGCGACCTATGAACCTGGAAAAAGTTCCGTTTTATAATATACGATTGCTGGAAATTAATCAGCACTTTAATACCCAGCTGCTGTAGTGTACCTCTAGTGTTGTATGATAGTTTCATTCATTTGCTGGACATCACTATATGTGGTGTATCCATCAATCACAACTTGTCACTTTCAATAATTGATTTTTATTGAAATGTTACTAAAAAAAGTTGTGACTGACGGTTATACCAATATACAACATACTGTTGTATAACACGCTCTAGGCCTGTAAGCATTTTCATTTATTTCTGTGGCTTAACTAGTGGCTTCATGGTGGACTTACGGTGTCCTTTCGAAAGCTATGTAGATAGTTATCAGGTGCTAAAAAAATTGCACACTTTGTGCAAATGGAAGCTTCATTATCTTGTTCAATAAGCCCGACATTAGGCCAAATCCTTAAGCCACCTAAATCCTTTCCACTCCTGCACACCCCATTTTTATACCATCCGTTTTAATAAGGATCCAGATTTTTATCCTGCGTGATCAAAGTGAATGTTTCTGCCATTAGATTTTCCTACTAAAATCTTTCCTTTCATTCATCTCATCCTCCGCGATTAAATCATCATATATTGTCACGTGTTTCAGTGACTTTTTCGACGGGGTTTATATTGGTGAATGAATTTATTGGTCACTTATATACGCGACTCGGAAGTAATTACAGCACCACCGCTAATATCTGAATTTCGCAAATCACCACATCACCCGCTAAGCCTTTGCCGGAATGCTGTCTTCACCAGCCATTCCCTGGCAACTGCTTCTAACGTTGGAGATTTTTCAGCTTCACGCGCTCAAGCTCTGTCTTCACAGGCTCCCGCACAGAACTGACTAAGGTCTAATCTTGTCCCTTGCTTATAATATCTTGGAACGGACCATATAGGCAGCACAACTCTTTTATTCTTGCGTTCGTGTTTGTTGCTGTGGGAACGTGTTTACCGAGCCGTTGCCAAGAAACGGCCGTGGTATATCCTCCCATCTCCCGTTCGTTGCATAACAACGGCTCTACACGCTACAATATTTATTTTTCTGTTTATGGTTTATTTAGCAATGCTATCAGCACCACAGAAGGTATCGCAGCGGAATTGTAACGCGAGTAATGAATAATGAATTCTAAGGGATCTAGAAGGAAACGTACATGGCCTAACTTGAAGTGCGCTTGAGCGAGATACTTCTTAGGATTACCGCTCCCAGAAATTTGTCATTTCACACTGCTTTAACAGAATTCGCTTGCATGACAATTTGAGGTACAGGATGTACAGGAAATATATTGTCACGTGTATGAGCGACTGTAGACGGGGTTTGGATTGGTGAATAGATTTATTGACCGCTTACAGATAGTAGTACAAATAACTGTAACACTGTTGCTATTTCCACATTTTACCTTTCACTAGAACACACAGTCTAGTGTTCTCAAACTGTTGCTAGACGTTTCCTGGTAACGGCACCAACAGTGGCTATTCCTGTGCTTCCGCGTTCAAGCCCTTTCTTCTCAGACTCCCGTACAGAACTGAACTGACTGAACTAAGCTGTAACATTGTCTCTTGCATGCAATATATCAGCACGGACTATATAGAAAACACATCTTCTGTTCTACAATTGTTGCGTTCGTGTCTGTTGCGGAAACGTGTTTACCGAGCCGTTGCCTATCTCGCGGCCCTCGCATAGTAAAGGCTGTACACGCTACAGTACATTCTTAGGAGTTGATAAGGTACTGTTGATATCTTTCTGCTTCGCTGAGCACCACCGCATGAAGATCCGTGGGGGTTGGAAGTGAGTGATCTGCTTCATCCCGCGACTGGTTTATTCCCCAGGGAATGAGCCCTCAAAACCCGCTAGATGGGGGATAGCTAAGCCCCTCAGCCGCTTTGGACTCTGTGGGAACAAGAAAAAATCGTCCCATTTGCTGGGAGTCGGAATGTGGGGCAGTTAAGCCCTTAGTCAGTGAATATATATTTTCTTTATTCTTAGAACAGCGTGAGACTGAATCCTTTGAGAGTAAGGTCCCATATGGTCCGTTGTATTAGCTTAAGATAATAAAAGAGAGAAACGGAACTTTTGATGGGATGAAAATTAGAAGGAAACGGAACTACAGGGTGATTCAGAAAGGTGGACACAGTTTCAATTGGCTATATTTCCTGAATTATATGTTGCATTTGAATTCTGTAAATTACACTTGATTATACATACATGGAAGTTTATAGATGTTCAATGTGCCCCCCCCCCTCCTCCGGCTGCACGGATAACATCTAGACGGTAGCTGAATTCATCCTACACTCGATGACAAATATCTTGCGTCACTGAGTTCACCGCAGCTGTGATACAGTTTCTTAGGTCATTCAGATTTGTGGGAAGAGGTGGTACACGCCACACAGTTGTTTGCGATAGTCCAAGTTCTCTACTAGCACTACGGGTTGACTTCATTGGGCTGCGCTCAAAGTTCACTCGAATGCACTCCACGTTCTCCTCCGATACACGCGATCGGCCCGGGACGCAGTGATGGAGGGCACTAGCGGTAGTACTAGAAACTTTGTAACATCCTCTTTCAAATGTACTTTACAGAATTCAAATGCAACATACAGTTCAGGAAATATAGTCAGTTGAAATTGTGTCCATCTTTCTGAATCACTCTGTATTACTACTCGGATAAAGCCTGCACCAGTGCCACTTTGTCCACCAAAAATCCCACATGAATAGACCTGAAAATCTGAGCCTGTATGGTAACAAATGAATGTACAAATTCAGTTGATGTGATGTATTCGTTGTTGTGGCATTTATGTTTTCCCTCACATTCTTAGCTCTGCAGTGTTCTTTATTGATTTGTACCTGTTTAGCTTCTTATTTAACAACGCTGTCAATATGGAGACGCAGTTACGTCGGATGATAGGTTGGTTAGTGAATGATGAAATGGAAAGGATTTGGAAGGAAGCTGTATTTGCCTGGAGGGGCTCGGTGAAACCACGGAGAGCCTCAGGATTGTCAGTGTCCTGGACGAGATTCGAACACAGCACCTGCCGAATATTAGTCTAGACCGTTACCGCTAGACCATCCTGTTCTGTGTATATAATTTGTGTCCGAAGAATTAATGAAATATACATAGAGTTGAGGTTTTGATTGATGACGGTGTTGAACAGAACAAAACTCTGAGGTTTTGAGAAGAATTCCTGTAATGCCAGTGGAAAGACAGCTTTGCTAATTGTCGGGAGCGGTGTGAGAAAGCGCAGGACATGTGTTTCCTGTGAAAGAAAAAAAGAAGCTGTCTAGAAATGCCACGGAGACTCGTGCAAATAATAAACGAAGACTGGCACAAAAATAGACCCTTCTTTTCCTGCTCACCCCTTTTAAAATGCATGTGCCTTGAGGCTGATGCATTCGTTGAGCGTCCCCATGTTTTCTTATAAATGTGTGGCACTTCGTGAGCTTCCTGAATGTAGTACTGATGGTTTTTAAAATATTAAAGTTGGATAACTGCAAAGAAATATGGCTATCTTCTGGTGTTTCAAAACTTAACAACAATTCTCAGTAAAAAATTTGCCCTACTCTTTTTGCTTTCGTAAAAGAGCATTGTGGATATTCTAAAATATAAAAAGAAGTTCGTATTTTTTTATTTGTAGCGTATTTGTGAGAAAGAAAATACTCGTATAGACAAGTTCGGGGAACAACTAATCACCTGCTTTCCTTTCACTATACGCGTATACTGAGTATTTGATATCACACGGACGGTGTTTGATTCCCAGCAGTGGCGAGAGATTTTTCTCTTTTCCACGGCGTCCAGACCGGCTCTGGGGCCCATCCAGTTGGGTACCTGGGACTCTTTCCCCTTGGGGTAAAGTGGCCGGGCCGCGAAACTGAACACTTACTTCCATCTAGTGCCGTGATCAAGAATGTTGGACCTATACGTCCACTCCCCCATACGTCTTCATGGTGTGGCGCTTAATTAATCACAGGAGCAACTTTACCTTTTGTATTTCCGAAGTTACTGTGGGAGGGAGAGGCTGCCTGTGCACATACAGCTGTTCTAAGAAGAGTTGTGTCTTCTGGGATATGGCGCTCTGTAATCCGTTGAAAGTTAACCGACGTGTCGGAGGAACATGTTGCCTGCAGCAAAAAAAGAAAAGTGAAGGAGACACCAAGTAAGCGAAGTACCTGCTTCATACTGGTCTCTTTGCTTGGCTTATTCTCCTACCTGAAGATGGAGGCGACATATTCCTCCGAAACAGTGGTTCAGTTTCAGCGGACTCTAAGGATTTATATCATATAAGATAGCACTCTTCAGAAGAATTCAGTTCACACCGTCACACGCTGTTTCTTCAGCAGCCATTTTCATATTAAGAGTACTATCCTCTGAGAAGGGCCGGAGAAAACCACAAATATTTTCAGTCAGAATACCTAATATTGGGACCAAAACCCGAACATGGGCCTCCTACATATTAAGTAGAGTGCGTACCTTTCAATCGTGATGTTTGGTGAAATAGAAAGTTGACTTCTCGTAGAGGACACAAGAGTATTGTTCTTTGGGGTGGACTGTACGGACGATGACCCGTATGTGCACGTAGAAGATATGCAGTCGCACGAAAAGTGCCATTTCCACCCTCTCGTGATGATATTAGCATTGGTTATCGGCCAGTGTACTTCTGATGCAAGGGCAACTGTGTGAAATTGTGTTAAGCTGTTACACAGTTTGGTTGTGTGTCCACGCTTCCAAGTGCGGCAGAGTTCCATCCCTCACCTTGCCTGCTGCCGCTGTGACTTGCATCACAGCGCGAGATAATCGATAGACACACACACTCGTACATACTCTGCATTGTTGTTGTAACAGTGGCGAGAAATGGAAGGCTGTCCCCTCTGCAGGAAAATGGAACTCCACTTGGATTGTGATCAGTAACGTTTCGGAATAAGTTTCTGCCTCCATATTCATGATATCATGTTATGTGATAGATGGTTACCATTCTTTAAGAGGGAACTTATGTTTCCATGGAACCTTCTATCTTTGTTTGCAGTATACCGGCTAGCGTAAAAAAGCGAACCTGCTCGAGATGTAGGCATGTGTAGCTTTCGGTTTGATTGCGACAACTAATGGACTGTTGGATTGGGCTCTACAGCCCCTTGTACCCTGGCCTCTGATTTTCAGTTTCAGGATCATTTTACAGACGGTAGGACTCTTTGGACGTGTGATCAGCTCGTCGCAAGGCCCCTACCTAAACACAGGACAACGCAAACACAAAATAAACACATACACGTACCAAACATCTATGACTTGTGTGGGATTCGAACCCATGATCCCGGCTTCCGAGCGAGCGAAGACAGTACATGCCTTAGACCGCACGGCTACTGTGACCGGCACAGTTGGAAATAAGCCTATGAAATTTGGTACGAAATTAGATCATAAACGTATTTAAGCGTTACATGATGAACGGTGTCAAATTTCGGGGCTGTATCTAACACATTTCACGCAGACAGAATGTGTACTTAAGTAGCCTAAGAAGTTCTTAAGACAGCAATATTAATAACAAGAAGTTCTGGAAAGAACTAATCGCCCCCTGTCCTTTGATATGACAGGGAGCGCATAGGAAACGAAAAAAAAATTGTGGGAGACACAGACACCTAGGACAGACACACAGATAGCAAGATGATTTCATAAGCCTCGTAACAAAAATTAAGGGGATACACAGCAAGATAGATGGACAAACAGCCGGATACGCACATAGACGGGGAAGTAAGGAAAGTAAGGTAAAAATAGCAATAAATATGTATAACATATTTACATTTAGAATCAATGAAGGTTTCACTTGACCACGATTCGAGCTTGCGACAAGCAACGTGCGTTTATAGCACTCTTACCTCAAGAGGTAAACTGAATTTATGTTAACTAAATATGGCAAACAGATGTTTTGAAAGTGTGGCACAGTTCACATATTTTGGAACAACGATAACAGATCGAAACCTGATTCAGAAGGAAATTAAGAGATTGAACTCGGCTAATGCTTGTTACCATTCAGTCCAGAACCTTTTGTCTTCTCGTCTGCTGTCCAAAAACATAGAAATTAGAATATTCAAAACTATAATTTTGCCTGTGGTTCTGAATGGGTGTGAAACTTGGTCTCTGACATTAAGGAAGGAGCTTCATAATTTGTACTCTTCTCCAAGTATAATTAGAATGATCAAGTCAAGGAGGATGAGGTGGGCACGGCATGTAGCACGAATGGGCGAGACTAGGAATGCGTATAGGATATTGGTGGGAAAGCCAGAAGGAAAGAGACCACTGGGAAGACCAAGGCGTAGGTGAGTGGACAATATTAAAATGGATCTTACGAGAGATAGGATGAGATGTTATGAATTGGATTGATCTGACTCAGGATAGGGACCAGTGGAGGGCTCTTGTGAACACGGCAATGAATCTTCGGGTTCCATAAAATGCTGGGAAATTCTTGAGTAGCTGCAGAATTTGCGGCTCCTCCAGAAGGGCTCAGCTCCATGAGTAAGTAAATATGGCATTAATAACATAATCCGTTCAGTAGAGATTCCGGAGTTCCTTGTTTCGTGTTTAGTTTCGGAGTTGTGATTCCTCCGGTGTTATCAACCTTGCTTAATCGGTGCAATTAAAGTTAGGTAATGCTAATTGTTCTAATGAATCATGTCCTCTGGCGTAACGTCTAATTATACCGCCATGAAAGCGGTCTGCAATTCTCTGTTGTGCATCTACCTGCCACTTGTGGACGGATGGCAAGCTACTCAGACGGTCTGAGAGCAGAAATTACCAGTTCGCAATTTGATTGCGTGTGAATGCGGACGCAGGAATTCCAGCAGTTTCTTTCCTGCTGGTGAGACCTTAAGTCAGTGGTACCTAACCTTTACTGCAGTCTGCATCCCTTTATTTCTTAAAATATGGTCACGCTCCCACTTGTCAAAAATCGTTGAAGTGGGTCACTTCTGTAAACCTAAATACATTTTTGCATACCTTCCTAAAGAGATCAACTTGCTATCCGTGTGTATCCGCCTACCAGCTTTTCAATGCTTGAACTAATCTTGATGAAACTTGTTATGTACATGTATATCATGGCACGTGAGCCGATCTCAACGGCGTATTTCATACATTCCTCCCATAAGTGTGTGTTTCTGTATGCGAATCCCCCGTATCATTGCTAGGCACCAGCTCGGTAAACATTTCCATCCCGTTCTGGACAATGTGGAGAAGTGAAGAATGTTGCCCCTACCGGGACTAGAACTCCGACACCTCGGCCGTCGAGCTCATAGCCAGTCGCTATACCGACCGCGCTGTCCCAGCTCAGTGACTTTCGCAGTGAGAGTCCCGTATTTATGGCTAAAGTTGCAGTGACTTTCCCCCAGTTATAAAATAAACCATATTTTTGATCAGATGGTTGTTTTGAGACAAGTCATGACCTTCAAGAAAACAGTGTGATGCAATCCGCAGCCCTTTCCGACCCCTTTCTCCAGCTGCGTCAGTACGTTGTGTATGGCTTACGTGGGGAGCACCGGGCCCCTTTTGTGGTTAGGATCCCTCGTTAAAGCTGTAGGTGCCCCTCTACCTGTGATTATCATCCCTATTATCCTAATACGGAGGGCGAAATGTATACCCTTAAACCAAACTGTGAATCCCTTGCTTTCTCCCTAGCCAGGTGGAAAGAAGCTAGAATGTTAAGGACCATACCTGCAGACACAATTAGGCCATTATGTTTCTTATTGTATGCTTTTGGTTGTACTGGAAAGGCTGAGGAAAGTCACCGATACTTCCAAGGCAACGCGAGTGCGTTTCTCTCTCTCAGGGCTGTTATGAAGTTACGTTTATTCTGTAAGAAGATACTGAAAACAGTCCATAGTTTGAAGTGTATGGGTCTTGTGGGAAATAATGACGTGTAGTCCCGAGAAATTCCAGCGTTTCGGAGAAATATTGCCCTCATCTTCAGGGTCGAAGAATAGGCCAAGCAAGGAATCAGCGAAATGAGACGACAAGTGAGCTCTCTCCAAACTACACTCCACTGCATAGTACAGTCGATTCAAGAGCTTAATTTTCCATGTCCGAGCTGTACAGTGTAACACGTATATCACGTGCGAACAAGATTGTCACCTGAGGCCGGAGATCAGATCGAAGAGGCCTTTTTCAGAAGAATAGTGCACGCTGGCCGTGCCTAAAAGTGTGATAGTCGCGGCTAGCAAATAATTTCTAACTACTATTTTTTTATTGCTAGTGGGGTGAGACTAAGTCCCTTGTACTGCGGCCACTTCTGGCCTGCTGTACCAGCCCCAGATCATAGGTGAGGGTGATTGTGGAGCAATTGGTGGAATGAAGATTGGCAGGGGAAACCGAAGTACTCGGAGAAAACCTGCCCCAGCGCCACTTTGTCCACCACAAATCCCACTTGACCAGACCCTGGATCGAACCCGGGCCACCGCGGTGGGAGGCCAGCAACTAACCGCTTGAGCTATGGCGCGGCCATTTCTAACTACTAAGTAAAATAACTGCATTATAAAGAGGCTTCCTAAGGGGATCCGGAAATTCAGCGCCATTTCGAGTATTCCTCCGCTGGGATCTATCCCGAGCCATTTCGAATCCAGTTCACTTGTCACCCCATCCCCCTTCCCACATCTGCTACGTTCCATATTTAGCTTGCGCCTAATATTTCAACATAAACATTCTAAATTACTTCACTATCAGTTAATATTTCTTCTTTATCGTCCTATTTACAGCAGGTCTTAAATCCAGGTACATCCTCTGTTCTGAAACTGCATTGTTTCATGACGACTTATTACATGGGGCACGCCGTAGCGTAGTTGGTTGAGACACTATGCTACAAGCCGGATTGTCGCGGGTTCGATTCCCGATGAGGTCTTTGTATTTTTCAATTAACCTTCTCCTTCCAGCCGCATTGTGGCCTTGGAGTCGACTCAGCCTCACAGAAATTAGTACCATGAATCTTCCTGGGGAAAAAGGCGTCCGGCGCGTAGAAACTGAGGGAGCCTCGTCGTCTCACAACCCTATGGGCCTTCACGGCCTGTTAAAAGGATAGAGTTTTTTTTTTTTCATGAGCCCGGGTCGGGTCGTATGGGATTTGCGGTGGACACAGTGGCACTGGGGAATGTTTTCTCCGAGTACTTCGGTTTCCCCTGCCAATCTTCATTCCACCAATTGCTCCAGAATCACCATCTATCATCTAGGGCTGGTACAATAGGTTACTAGTGGCCGCAGTGCCAGGAGGACTCCGTCTCACCCTACATTGAATAATAAGAAAATAAATAACTTATTACATGGTTGTTACCAGAAACAGTGGCCGCGCGAAGTAAAGCAGGGACTGTCGCCGCCCGCTTAATCACTACGGCCATTATCTCGAATCCCACTTGAGGCATGGATATTTTCGTTTATTCTGTGTTTTTGTTGTCCTGTGTAGGTAACTGCCTTCCAAGGGGCTGATCACCCGTCCAAGGAGTCCTACTGACTGTCTGTAATATTGAGAAACTGCAGTGAAACGAAACGTTTTACAGAAGCCTATGGCCCATAGGGAGCAACAATAAATATAAATGAATAATGAACGTCGTNCGTCGTTGTTGAAAACAGGAATTTTATCATTAAAATTAATTAAAATGATATTTAAAATTATGGAATTCGGTTTGTATTTTAGTTTTCTAACCCATTGTCTTTCCCACAGTGGTAAAACAGCCTGAACCCGACTGCTTAATGTAATGACGTGATCTAGGATATACCCTCAGTTCTGCCCCACCTGCACACCCACATGACGAGACGCATAGATAGAGAGGCTGGTGTACTTAATGGAATGGCTGTTTTGAATTGTAATTCTGAGTACATGAACTTCAGAACAATGATAATTATCGTAAATTATTGTTCAAGTCGACGATGTAGTAAACCGTCCATTAAATCAGAAGGTACGCACGCGCATTGCATTTACTTCGTTTCCTCCAGTCGTGTGTGGTAAAGATTAATGATAGAGGGGTGCAGCTTTTCGCTTGGGTTCGCCGTATGAGAACAGACACTCCTGTGTACACAGTTTTTGTTCCAGGACTTGTTTTCGTCTTGAGACTTGATTGTTATGTAATTATTATGCTATGATATGAGCGAACTTTAACGTAGCAAGTATGATATAGCCAGCTTGTTTGTGAGCTTGGACTCAGTTTCATTAGTCAGGACGCTTCTTCCATCTTGTCGGGCCAAACCTAGCACACAGCTTTGCTTCGCGGTTACGGTTAAGGAATAAAACTAATCGGCAAATCTTGTTTCCAACTTAGATAAGAAACTGAATTGAATGGCTGGCTAGATATCTCGCTCAGGGCTAAGTACGGAAGTCTAAGCAGTAATGAACGTGGTACTTGCTTAATGCGACCTCCACAATCTCTCTCTTTCTTTCCTGTGGCTCCAACTTTGGAGCAAGAGCATCCATAAAACGCTTTGTTTCATTTCAGTTTCTTAATCCTAAGACAGTCGGTAGGACACCGTGGAAGGGGGGGGGGATCAGCCCGTCGCAAGGCCGCTACCTAAGACAAACAGAATAAACACACACCCATGCATTGAGTGGGAGTCGAACCCACGATCCCAGTGTTGGAGCGAGCGAAGACAGCTCACGCCTTACGTTGACCGCGCGGCCACGGTGATCGACACCTTCAAACATCGATGTACGTTAATTATCCGATTTTGTGCGAAGGTCAAACAAAGAACGTATAATCGGGAAGATGTTTCCATCCGCGTGTTCTTAAATGTCGGGAAATACCGAACAAATTACTATTCTGTCAAATCAGCGTCTAAAGTTGCTAAGCGAAATTGGCAGAATGTAGAGATTTGTAACGCTGGAGCAGTTGGTAACATGCAGTATCCACTGTGTTTTAAGGGGTTTGATTCCAGTCTGCCCAATATAACACGTTTTTTTTTACATGGAGTACAAATTAAACCTTTCAGATTTTCTTAAAAAATGTTTTGTCGTATAAGATTATTACGTAACAACACAACGCTGTGTGGTCAGTTTACGTGCTACACTGCCCTACCAACCCAAATAGTGTGACGTGACAGAATGAACATTGACAGTTGGAAACTGCCTGACGAAGTCAGAATTCGATAAATGATTCTTGATTTATGAAATTTCTGCTTCCTTTACTTTTCCTCACTCACATTCTGATTCTTCTCCTTCGCCCTCCTCTCCCACGTGTCCTCACGCTCATCCTTCCACTTCTTTCCCTACTTTCCTACTCACCATCACATTTCTCCTTCCTTCCCTTTATTCCCATCTTCCTCGCTCTCGCTCTTCTGCGTCAGTTCCTCTTCTTATTTCTCCTTGTTCTCAGTTTCTGCTTCATCCCCTCCTCTTCTTTCTGCCTCACCCACCTTCTTCACACATGTCTCTTCATTTCCTCTTGGTTCCTACTCTGTTGCGTTAATCCCTACTTATCCTCTTCATCATCACCCTTTCTTTTCTCCCTCCCCTTTTGTCTCCTCTTCCCCATCTTTTTCTTCATTCCCTTCACCCCCTTTTCATCGTCACCATTCCGCTTCAATTCCTTGAGTTCTTTCTTCGTTCCCATGGCCTTCTCCCGGTACAGAGCCTTGGTATCAAGCCAAAGGCATGTTGCAGGTCTTTTGTAACTGCCATGTCCACCATTTTTTAACTGGCCCTAAAATTCCACTTACGCACTATCGAAAACTGATAATTGTCTGTACGGCATTCAGCCAGTTTCCTTTGTCATTCACCAGAGAACCGTTTAATTAGTGTTCCCTTCAAACGGCGATGAAGCAGCCTTATTTATTTAAAGGCGAAAAAGTGTCAGACGGTTAGGTGTTACGTTTGCCGGCCATTTTATTTTCACGTGCTTTTACGTATTTCTGGTGCTATAGGGAAGAAAACTCACTTTAACCCTCTAAGCACTGAACTTCATCTAAATAATATATACAGATACAGCTCGTACCTCACAGGAAACACATTAAGTCTCCACTACAAAGCCCAACGGATTAATGCTGTTTAGGGAAACAGTCGCCGTTTGCTGTGAGAACGATACGGAACACACAGATGGGTCGTCCCATAGCTCAGGCTGTTAGTCGCAGGGTCCCAACCGCGACGGCCAGGGTTCGATCTCACGACAGGTCATGTGTGCTTTGTAATTGACAGAGTGGCACGGGGGCCGGGTATCTCCAAGTGTTTCGGTTTCCTCTGCCAGTTCTCATTCTGCCGACTTCTCCAGATCCGTGAACCATCCGGAACTCTATGGTTTCGATAGTGACCGAGCAGGCCTTAGAGAGTTAGCAGTTTACGATCGCCCCTGCAGTTTGAATTCCTTGCTGTAAGTGTTATTTACGAAATGTCGGTTCGCGACGCATTTGTAGTCAGGAGACTATTTAAGCTCCAGCCCTTAACTCTTTGAATCTTGCAGATTGGCTTAATGACATTTAACTAGTTAGGAAATGTCTTCATAGCGTAACAACTCAGGCACGATCACTCTATTTTGGATAATTATCCCTGAAAATTATAACAAATTCCCCTTGGAGGACATTCAGACATTGCTGTTCATGAAATTGTCTTTGCCATCGTGGTAATCGGAAATATTCAATGTGATCTATTTCTAGATGTGTTTCTAGATCACACTGAATATTTCCAATTACTGTGATGGTAAAGACAATTTTATGAAGAACAATGTCTGAATGTCCTGCACGATAACTTTGGTTTAGTGTTCACAGTTCCTGGCTGCAGATACAGAGGTCCCGGGCTCGATTCCCTGCGCTACCAGATTTTCTGAGAAGTAGTGGGTCTGGAACGGGGTTCACTCAGCCTCGTGAGGCTAACTGAAGAGCTGTTTCAAGGAAATAGCGCTCCGGTCTAGAAAACCGAGATTAACGGCCGTGAGAATCCGTTGGGCTGACCACGTGACACACTCTATCCGCAAAAGTTTGCACTAACTTCGCCGACGAGTGGCGGTCGCTCGATCGGTATAGTTTTCTTTTGCGGACTACAGGCCACCGAGTTTCTTTTTCATCTATTTCTATAGTAGCACCTTAAGTTCTGTGATTAAAGTATTTAAGAGTCGTCATTATTTGCAACTTATCACACGTCAACCGAGCCGTATTCCGATCTCAGACTGCTTTTGAGATATAGCGTTAAATCTGGCGAACTGAAATCCTAACATAGGACTTGAATTTGGAAACTTTTACTAATGTAAAAAGGAAATCATTCTTGTTTCTGTTATGTTTAAAACATACCAGAAGAGAATCCTCATTTGTCAAATACTGTTACCGGAAGAATCGTCGTGTTATTGATCATTCGCCGTAAAGAAAGGTCTGTGCTAGTACCCAGCTGGTATTTAGGACACAACCAGTGTATTTTTTGTTTTGTTTTGTTTTTATTCGAGTGCAAACTATTATTTGAAACTGGCTTGTAACATTGCAGTAAGGTGTAAAGATAGTTTACAGGTTCAAGTACATCTGTTATCATGTCAGAAGTTCAAACAATAACATGAACGATTGAAACCTTTGAAATACATTTTATGCATTTTGGCAACCCTGCGGAACTAAATGGAACTAAGCTGCTCCATCTGTCCAATCAGTTCGCATGAAACAACTGCAGGACCGCTGTATTTTGTATTTGGGAGTACTTTTTGTCTTCTTGTGTTCCAGTTTTGGTTAAAATCGAAACTAACCGACGCTTCACATGAAGACCCACCCTCATTTCTGCTCATATCCCGAGCATAACTCGTTAAGTATTTATCAGAGTAAAAAGTGTTGGAACAAAAGATAGGAAGAAAGACGAAACATATTTTATGCCCTCGAGTCTCACTGCTATCGAAATAATGAAACGATGTTTTCTTTACGCTGTGCGTGCATTTTCTGAAGTTGTATATTTAGCAATTAACAGTGACCTCCATAACACACTCGAATGTTACGAAACAGTCAAGAATATTTTTCCGAACTCACGAGAAGTTTACATAATCATCAGCGGTAGTTATCCGAACACGTACGATGATTACCGAAGTCGTTTTCTCTCTCTCTCTCTCTCTCACTACTTAATTATTATTGAGAACAGCGAACTGCAGTACTTTTAGCTTTCTTCCCCCCGGAATTTATGGGTCTGCACGTTGGTACATGGTATTCGTATGTCTTCCCTTTAAGAATTCCTGCGCCTATTCCCTGCTCTCGCAGTTTTGTGTCTCCCTCTCGTTGATTTCGTTATACTGTATCTTCATTGGAGATTCGTATGTATCATCATCGGTAAAACGACAATCTTTTAGTCCAAGCTATCCTTAGATTATTCTGTTAGATTTGATCCGGTTATCACCTCTTTGGATTTCGTAACATATTTTTTACAGAGCAAGGCCGTTAGCCTTGCGTCCAATCTCCAACATGGAGGCCCAGGTCTCTCTGTATTGATGTCCCTCACTGACAGCGTGGTCCTAGTTATACCCGCAAGCACCGTGTGTATATATAATTAAAAGAATATAAGTATTGTATGAGCATACACACATTATGTTCAGAATTACTTGGTGTTGGGACTTTGACCATCGTCCGGTATTCCAGAAACTAGATTGAGGTTAGCACTTTCTAAGGGGCCCAAGTGAGTAGGTGTCTTCCCCGCCCCTCACATGAGGACAGAAACAGATGAAGTTTCCGAAACGTTGTGTTTTCTGGTTTTTAGAATACCGGACAACGTAAGCCAGTAATTCTGAGTGTTATACACCATCGTCAGAACCCTCAGAAATGTTATGTTTCTGGACATTATCCATCGTCCTGTTTTTATTTAGAACACAGCGTTTCGGAGATTGGATTCTCTCTCCATCTTCAGGTTATACCTACTCAGTTGAGCCCATAACATAATGTTTATGTTAATGTACCATCGTCACATACTTTAAATCTTATTTATGAAAATACTTGAATAAGCACTGAAATTACTTGAGCTTATAACAATGAAACACTTGCGATGAATGTAAGTGTTTAATTCCTTTCACGAAACGAAGGTCGATAACTTCTTGGCTAGCTGAGCGACTGTTAACTTCTCAAGGATTGCTCCTGAGAGTTTTGCCTACTTAACAGTTTTCGATAAAAATGCTGGTACTCTTAAGCGAATAAATCGTCTCTACTATAGAAAACTTGTATTTTCGGAGCCTGGAATGTATGAGACGCGACACCGGTCCTGTGGATACTGATGTGTGTGAATGTTGGGAGATCCAGAAGAATGCGATTTGCCCAAAGGAGGTACCAGTATGCCCAGTAAGTGGCTTATGCTAATTTGAACCAGTAAAGCATATCGCTACTGACCTTGAGACCGGTTTGCAGTTTTGAACTATTGTTACGTTTCGTGTGCGTTCGGAGAAGCGAGAGTTCCAAGAAGGCAGATGAATGTCAAAGTAAAGGACCACTCCTGGATCCTATTGTTTTGAACGTGATTGGAGAGCTTAGGGTGCGGTCTGATTAATAGCAACGGGTGTGACAACAGCTGTTAACTAATGGTGATGTACAGCTTTTGTTTCTTTTCTTTTTTTTTAGTATAATACAGACAAGGTCGTCATGTGGTTAGTTTTGAGGTCATCGTTGGATTTATTATACGGGGGCTACGGTAGGAAGACTGATGGATGGACCACCCATATGTGCCCCACGAGCAGTTACAGTTTCCTTCCAGTGCATAGGGCGATTCTAAATTATTGTCGGCGTTTCCGTTTATAGACCACGGAAATCCCGACAGTCATCCCGGTTTCCAGTCTGATCAGGCAGTGCTAGTGCTGGTAGCGACTTCCGAAATTCCGCGTTGATCGATGACGCAAGCTGATAAGATTGGACAGACTATACATGTCGTCCCTTCGTCCCTGTGCAACCAGGGTAGCGACGTCAGCTTCCACAAGTACCGTCAGGGAAATCGGTACCCCATAGTCAAAACGGGATGCGCGAGGGAGAGTCAGGATATAGGTCACAAATGGAAGTAATAATAAGTTTTCTGTATCACTAGGTAGCGGCACAGCCCAGTTTAAAGACAGTCTAGGTAGCAGACAACCATGCGCATGTTCAGAAGATGGTTTCAGTAGTCAAAATGGCAACTGTGCTTGAGGAGTGTATTGCCGAACAACAGCATTCTGTTGTATGTTTTTTTTGGGGGGGGGCAGAAGGACTCAGTGCAACAGATATTCATAAAGAAATGTTTCCTGTTTTGTCGCCTAAAGATGTTCACAGCTGGGTCGATAAATTCTCTCAAGGACGAAGTGGTTGAAACGGAGGCGCGGAAGTGGTTGAGACAATAATCAAAAGACTTTTATTTTGCTGGTTTCGACGTACTGGTAAAGCGATGGGACAAGTGTGTCAATGTTGGTGGAGGGTATGTCGAGAAATAAATGTTTTTTTCCCCCCAGTTTCGAATGTCAGATGTTTACATTTTATATCCATTTGTGACCTATTTACTGTCTCTCCCTCATAGTAACTTGTCTTCCTTTCCGTTCGTGTGGCCCAGTGTTTCTCTTGACGGTTGGCTGGGTGGGACATGAGGTCCCAAAAATAATAACTCAGTCACAGGAAATTCGCCTACACAAAACAAACGTTTCGAGCTTTCTAAGCACGTGCTTGGCATTGCTGCATCGCAATCCGAATGCGACACAACCGTTATAAACGGGCGCGTCTTCCGAACTGTTTTCCCCACCACTCCCAGAGCGACTTAAGGCCCCGGCAGCCGTATCCCTGGAAAAGAGCCCCCGATACACATTTGTTAGGAGGCCCAGCATGCTCTGGGGCCGCTCTGGGAGCGGTGGGAGACGCACCCGTTGCGTAGCGTTTGTGGCTCGTTCAGGCCCTGTTAAGTATCTCGAGCACAAGAGAGACGCATGTTCTGGTTATGAAGAGTTTCATTTTGATCCACATGTTTTGTCCCTATAAGTGTTCAGCGCCGTATCGTTGAGGTGCACGTAGAAACGTGTATTAAGTTTTCATACACATAAACCGTCCATTAATCCTGCCCGATTTTAATCGAAATTGTCATGTGCAGACTTTTTAGTAAAAAAGTAAGTAAAGGTATCCCTATAACAGGCCGTGGAGGCCTATAGGGTTGTGAGATGTTGAAGTTCTCATGTTTTCTAGACAGTCGGCTCATAGATGGCAGCAAGGTTGTCAGCCCTACGTGCCGGCCGCCCTTTACCACCAAGAATATTCCCAGTACTCATTTCTGTTAGAGGCTGAGTCGACCCCAGGGCCATAGTGCTACTGGAAGGATTAGGTCAATTGAAAAAATCCAGTGATCTCATCGGGACTTGAAACCGCGATCTTCCGGTTTGTAGCATATTGCCTCAGCCAACTACGCTACCGCGTACCCCCATATTTTAGTAAAGTTCATCATCATCAGTAATCTGTCAGACGACAGGTCTACAGTCTCTTCCAAAACAATTCCTCCACTTAATGCATTCTAGAGCTTTCTCCTTCAAATGACAGTATCCTCTTCTGTCCCCAAGGTCATCCAGCATCTTCTTACGTCTTCTTCCTCGTCTTCTTGTCACTTCTATCCGCCCCTCTAGCTTTCCTTCAATAACTTCTTTTAGAAGGCAGTTTCTGCGTAAAACATGACCAATCCAATTAGCCTTTCGTTTTCTTATTTCGTGTAGGATATTCCTCTGCTCACTGACTCTAAATAACACTTCTTCATTTCTCACATAATCGGTCCAACTGATCTTCTCCATCTAGTAAAGTTATCTAAAATTAAATTTCGTGAAATTCCGTACGGTGGTTGTAGAATTACTACTTGCGGTCGCATAGATATGGGGGAGCTAACTGGCGTGTTTTTGCATCTTCTGGTTGCGGAACTCAAAATTACTTGGAAGCATTTAGCTCGATAGTTGCTCTGCATATTACATAGTCACGCGGTCATTTCATTGTCCCATCCTATGATTTACACATTTCTTTGACCGTTACAAAGGACAAAATTGTGGGTGACATGGTGAGTGTAGGAGATTAAATATTGATTAACGGTCCAGTGTGTGTTGTTGAATTCATTGCCTTTACCACTTCGAATTTTTGTTCAGTGTTGTGGCTGTATTAAGCGGTATCCACAATGAAACGATTTTATGATCTTTTCGGGGATTAAATCTAACCTGTACGCGGTAAATTGCCTATGCCTATTAATGTCAACATAAATATGTCATTAATGTGTTCACTAAAATGAAATATATCATGGCCAGGAAATCATTTTTAACGGTTCGTGTAACTGGTACACATTCAGTTGTGTCCAAAATTTACCACTCTACTTCCCCCTAAAAATGATTTACTCTGAGCCTTTACAGTCATAGAAACTCATAGGTACTTGTCTCTCGAGTTGGTTGTTTAGCATCGATGTCTCATACTCCTGGTTAATACTTCTGTTTCACACGCTGAAGGTTCTGGGCTCTAATACATACCAAGAGATCGACAGTTTTGACTGACATGTTTCGTGGTTTTTTTAGCACGTAGATTCCATGAGAGTTGTTCACGGCCGCTACTCTTGTTTGTTCACTAATTCAACACTAAACGGTCCGAGCTCTGACAATTTCGTTAGGTAAGTATTAAGGCCGTGCGCTCAAGCGGTTAGTCGCCGGCTTCCCACCGTGACGGCCCGGGTTCGAGCCCGGGTCAGGTCATATGGGATTTGTGGTGGACAAAGTGGCACGGGGGAAAGTTTTCTCCGAGTACTTCGGTTTCCCCTACCAAGTGGCTTAGTCTCGCCCCTACGAGAAAAAATAATAGATAAATATTAAACAAATAAGCTGCTTTTCAGGTTACTTAAGGAATTGAGCACGTGCGTTACAGTCTGAAAGCGCTTAGGACATCGAATCTCGGCCTGCGTATTTTATTTTTAAGAGAACTTGTTTTTCCTCACTCTCTTCATGAAAAATATTGAAACCTCTCGAGCTTGGTATGAGGCACAGCGCGGTTCTAAAGGATTCGACTACATGGATTTAAGTAGTTACGTTTGCAACATGTGACCGCGTAGATTTCGTATTGAGAGCCGGTGGCTCCTCTCGTATCTTGTTAGTACACGGAGAGTTAGGGTTGTACTGACTTGACAATTGCGCGGTGGGGGAAGGGCGGTTAAGGGGGGAAAGGGTTGGAAACAGACCCACCTACTGTGCATAGCATCAGTTCAGAACATCTGGCTAGTAGCGTACATGTGTAGTGGTCAGCTGAACTGAACTAAATGAATTATGCTTGTGCCTCTACAGTGCAAAGCGTCATTTCAGCAGTGAAACTGACACTGAGGGCAATAATATTACTTCTGATGGAGACAGTAGCATGGAGCTTGCACAGCCACTACAAAGTATGTACTGAATGTTTTGGCTCAGGTAGTAGTTGCTAATTACTGCTGCTGCCGCGCCTTTAATGGTTCCGACCTCCTGCATTTCTCACAGCTTGAACAGTAAGATGAATGTTACTCCTACCTCAGAGGTTTGCATTATTGCCACGTTTCTTTTATTTATGATTGAAATTTAATTGCGTGATGAGATGAGAACGTAGAAGACCTAGGGGAGGATTTTAGGGTGATATTTTTGTGGGTTACTTACCAATGCTATCGGCGTAGGCTATGTGGCGTCGAATGGTAGGATTACAATGAATTATGCATTGCAGAGGATTTGGAAGGAGAAATTCGTGACCTAATGAAGGGATTTTCCCCGAATTCTCGTGGCTAGACAAAGAAAAACAACGAAAAGCAGGTCTCCCGACCAGTTTCGAACTGAGCACCTTCCGAATGCAAGTCTAGAGCGTTATCGCCGCACGAGTCTGTTCGATAAGAATGATATTAAAATTGATATTTGATAATCATATTTTGAAAACGGAAACTCACAACAGGATTCAGTACAGCTTTAGTAATGCCAGAGGTGATGATTGGGGTTCTCTTGCCAGAACAGCCGAATGATTCTCGGTTGCTCAAGCAGATCGTGATGTTAGTAATTCTAGTGTCCTGAGGGAAAATGTCTGGCACTGAAGGATAAAGGACGTGAAGCGTAGACGCGTAGGCGCGTACGCTCATGCGCTCGGGTGCGTTACGTGTATAGGCGAGCTAGGAGAACAAGGCTTGTAACGGTTTGGCTGCTACCGAACCGGTGCTAGGGGTTCTTCTAATGAGGGTAAAACGACTGGGCGTGAAGCTCACCCCTCACCTCTATCTAGTGCCGAGGTTAAGAATACGTGGATCTAGACATCGTCTTCCCCATACGTCTTCCTGGCTTAGTGAATCACAAGAATAACTTTACGGTTTGTTGTAGTGGAACGTTAACGTGGAAATGCAGTTTTGCGCATGTGCCTGTTAACTCTTTCTGTTCTTACATGTGATTTGAAAGAGTCCCGGTAGGGTGACGTAGTTTCTGCATTGTTGTTATAAAATAAAAAAAAAAACATTTTTATTTTCATGATTTTCATACTCTACCGCAGTCTTAGCCGGCCATGTTAGCTACTTGTTTCAATGTGAAGCCTCCGTATGGTGGAATTTGACAGTCATCTATTATTTTCATTTTTTTATTGCTAGTTGGGTGGGGCTAAGTCCCTTGTACTGCGGCCACTTCTGGCCTATTGTACCAGCCGCAGATGATAGGTGAGGGCGATTGTGGAGCAGTTGGTGGAATGAAGATTGACAGGGGAAACCGAAGTACTCGGAGAAAACCTGCCCCAGCGCCACTTTGTGCGCCACAAATCCCACTTGACCACACCCGGGATCGAGCCCGGGCCGCCGCGGTGGGAAGCCAGCGACTAACTGCTTGAGCTATGGTGCAGCCTTGACAGTCATCTAAGCTGATGACTGGCTCAGCTTCACTCATCGGTTCTTTCGTCTGAGTATTGCGCGGGTAGCTTCATCGCGAGAGAAGCCATTCAGTTGAGCTGACTATGATTCCATTCTGCTTCTCTTATGAAACACTCTGGAACAAAATTAAAAAAGGGGGGATAAACCACAGAATTTGTCTGTGGGCTTAACAGCCTAGCAGTATATTGGCTCCTCTGTGTGTGTATTATTCTGTGTTTTTGAATTCTGAATATTGTGATGTAAATAGCATCCCTCAGGAATTTTAATAAACGTTAGATTTCCTTGTCCCGTTGCAATCTCGCTACATCACATAGCTTTGAATGTGGCATAACGGTGATTTGTTACCTGAAAGCAAATACGTGTATTGGGACCAGAGCTCAGGAGACGACAGCTGTGCTCAAAATAAATCCTACAAGCAATCCAAGAAGCACAACACTGCGAAGCACAAATTTATTATATAAGTTAAATAAATACGCAAAGTTTTCCCTCTTCTTCACTAATTAAGCACTACGCCATGAAGGCGTATGGGGCAGTGGATGTATAGATCCACATTTTCTTGACTTGTGCACTAGCTAGAGGTGAATGATCAGTTTCAGGCTCCTGCCGCTTAATCCCGGGGAAAGAGCTCCCGGTACCCATTAGATAGGAGGTTGGGTGGGCACTAGAGCTGGTCTGTACGACGTCTCCTATTCCTGTTCCTTCCACTTTGGAGCATAGGGCATCCGTGAAACTCTTCGTTTGACTTCAGTTTCTTAGTGTAAGACAGTTAGTAGTACTCCTTGGAGGGGGATCAGCCCGTCGCAAGGCCGCTACCTAACAGAAACACAGAATAAACCCAGACACCTACGTCTTGAGGGGGATTCGAACCCACGATCCCAGTGTTCTAGCGGGCGAAGACGGTTCATGCCTTAGACCGCGCGGCCACTGTGATCGGCTCTGAACGACGTGGAGAAGAGAAAATTCTTTATCCTAGCGGGACTTGAACAGCCTTTCGTCTGCGATCTGCAGTATGCCCCTTGCTGAAACAAGCTGTCTGGAATACACGCATCACATAGCTTTAAACAAGTGGACGACGCCCCTTACGAGGCGGAATAGGACTTTACGAATGATTTTAATTTTAATTTAAGCGGACTGCAACGCGCCATTTTAGCGCACATCAAAGCAGTGTAACAGTTTTGACGCATCGAAACACTTGAGGAAGGCCGTCTGTGGCCGAAACATGTCGTGTTGTTGTTGAATGGTGAGTATTTTATTGATTGTTGCATTATTGACGGACGAAATATATAGACGTTTAATTAGCGATGTGCAACAGGATGCTGAAATACAGAATTACAACTTCAGAACTAGACTCTCTTATAACCACTTTTCACGGACCTCACGGAGTACACAGCCTGTATTTTTGAGAAAGCCTATTTACTGCGCTGTTGCCTAACATTATATCTCGTATTCTGCACGTTTGCTCTTGCGGGAATGTGTTGAGCGACCCGTTGCCTAGCAATGGTCATGGCGCGGACCAAATAGAAAACATTTCATGCTATACTTTTTCTATTGTTGCGTGCGAGTATTTCGGGCGTTGCCTAGAAATGGGTCTACTTGCCACAGCATGGTAAAGACGGTGGTACATATAGTAACCACTGAGCCCCAGAGGTTAAATTTGTTAAGACGAATTCTGAAGAAGTAGAACCGAACAGGACGGTGTTGCGGCAGTGTACATGGCTTTGTTGTTTGTTTTATTATTGTGGCCTACTTGGTAGGCCTGTTATCATGCTTGTTGGCAATTAAACCCTATTGTGATGCCGCCGTTACCATCTTCAGGAGTTCCAGGTCCATATTAGGCACTTGCCACGAAGGCATGTTATGCCTATTTTTATTCTCATTGACATCGTAAGTTATTCATTCGGAAAGTATACATAGTTCATCCCATTGTTCCCATTCAAATAGAGAACAACAGAGAGAACCATGGGATGTGATGGGGCTTGTTTACTTAACCCGCTTCCCCATTCATCTTAATAGCTTCTTGTCTTCTCTCTATACCATACCATATCAGTATGCATTATTGTCTGTATTCCAGCAGCTCTCTGGAGTTCCACTGAACTATAATCCTACGGGTCGCTGTTTGGAAACAGTGTTCTTAACGTCATGACCCAACACTTCAGCCCCCGTTAGGCAGTCAGCCCGCAGGTCAAATCAAAACCTATCTGTGTATGGCTCTGTTGCACTTTGTTAGGCCTTGGCCGTTTTTTCAGTTTCTTGATCTTTTACACACTCGGTAGGACTCCTTGGATTGGGGATCAGCACATCGCAAGGCCGCTACTAGCACACAGGGCAGCACAAAGAGAATAAACGCATACAAACATCCATGTCTCAAATGGGATTCGACCCCACGATCCCAGTGTTTGAGCGGGCGAAGACAGTTCATGTCTTAGACCGAGAGACCGCTGTGATCGGCAGATCAAAACCTAGAGGAAATTAATATCATTCTCTTTCTGTCTCGCGGAAGTCGCAACTGATTTAGAATTCATGCTACTTCCACATCTGTAACTAATTATAATAGAATGGAGGATGAGATGGGCATTGCATGTGGCATACATGGGAAGAAGAGGAATTCATATAGGGTTTTGGTTGGAAAGCCAGAAGGAAAGAGGCCATTAGGACATAAACGTAGGCGGGAGGATAATATTAAAGTGGACCTTAGAGAGCTAGGATTGAGTAGTATGGACTGGATTGATCTGGCTTAGGATAGGGACGAGTTGAGGTATGCTGGGAACACGGTAATGAACCTTCGAGTTTCATACAGTGTCGGGGAATTCTTGAGTAACTGAGCGACTGATAGCTTCTCAAGAAGGGCTCATCTCCATTGAGTTAGTTAAATGGTACATTGTAAAGTAATTCTGGGAAACAAAGGAGAAGGACATACTCCTGAGATTTCATACCGTGGTAAGTAAACTAGCACAACCACTGTAGGCCTATAGGAGCGAATGCTGGACCCCGGGCGGAGGCTAGGAGCGACATATTGAGGCGCCGCAAATTGGATTTCTGAAACCGTTAGTTGGGAGCAAGTGGAAGTGACCATGTTCTAAATGAAAACATTACAGACAGCAGCTCAGGGAGGATTATGTGATTCACGAAATTGGACTGTACCTTCTGAAACGGGAGAAGCATGCACAGCGTATTCAGCACATCTGCGCACTGCAACAGTGGGATGTAGACCCCGCGATTCCGAAAGCCCAGATGATGTGCCGGCTTGCTTACTTCCGGAACGGGGAATGTGGTACCCAGTCTACAGGAGGAGGAGGAGGAGGAGGATCATCATCATGATCAACAAATTTCCACTCGCTTGAGCTACATAATGGCATATGAGGAAGAATATATCTAACTATTCTTTGTCTGTGCCGGTCACGGTAGCCGAGCGGTGTAAGGCATGCACTGTCTTCGCTCGCTCGGAAACCGGGATCGTGGGTTCGAATCCCACTCAGGGCATGGATGTTTAGTTTGTGTGTGTGCATTTTTCTGTGTTTGTGTACAGGTAGAGGCCTTGCGACGAGCTGATCACCCGCCCAAGGAGTCCTACCGAATGTATAAGACCTGGAAAAACCGAAGTGAACGGAGAAGTTCATGGAGGTAGGCCTAGGCCCACTGGGGCTGTAGTGCCAAGGGGGAGGGGGTGAAGGAAAAAAAAACCTTGAGGGTGTCCCTGTGCTTAACTAATTAAACACTACGTAATGAAGACATGAGGGAGTGGAGGTATAGATCTATGTACTCATGACGTCGGCACTAGTTGGAAGTGAATGATCAGCTTTCTGCCCCGGTCTGTTTACCCCCGGGAATAGAGTCTCCGATACACATTTGGACTGGTCTGGACGACGTGGAGAGCAGGAAATCCTTCCGATGCAGGGACTCGAACTCCGACCGCAAGGCCGTCCAGCCCGTTTACCGTGCAAATAAAAATTCGAGGTGTGACCTGTGATCCTCATTTGGTCAGCGTTACTATGAAGTAAGTTTTAAGCAGGTGGATACACAACGAAACGGAGAATTTTCACTTTAGTCATAAGTAAACTTTAATATGTTAAATTCTATTACCAACGACTTACTGCTTTGTACTCATGTTTTAGTTCACGGTGTCCAGAGTATTCTCACTTGTGTCAATATTTCGTGCGTATGTTGACTCTGTCTTGGGAACAGAATCATAAACCCTTGGAAATGTTTGCCTTTTTTTACTGATACACCTTCTCGGAATTTTATATCACTCCTAAGATTATTTTTATTGCTAGTTGGGTGGGACTAAGTCCTTTGTACTGCGGCCACTTCTAGCATATTGTACCAGCCCCATATGATAGGTGAGGGTGATTGGGGATCAATTGGTGATATGAAGATTGGCAGGGGAAACCGAAGTACTCGGAGAAAGCCTGCTCCAGCGCCACTTTGTCCACCACAAATCCCACTTGACCAGACCCGGGATCGAACACGGGTCGCCGCGGTGGGAAGCCAGCGACTAACCGCTTGAGCTATGGTGCTGCCCCCTCCTAAGATTAAGTGCATGTCTTAAGGATTGAACCCAGTTTTACATGATCCGCCTTATCCTTATTTTCAAATGTGGACTGGATAATTTCCCGCCCCCGTGTATTTTATCTTTTATGTTACTCATCAGTGGTTTAGCCCGCGTCTGACTGCCTTTCCTCAAGCATTGATTGGGCATTCTTCTGAGTAGGAAATTCCTTGTTACAGGGAACTCTGTGAGTTTTTCCTTCGCCATGGCAGCCACCTGTTCACTGACGAATGCTGCTGTCTGGTTCGTAATGGGAAGAATACAGAACAATATTTTCATTTACTTCAATCAAATGTTTGATATGAGCTCTGTGAATACTGTGTAGTTCATACGTCTGCACCAAGCCGTGGAAGAGCAGAGATTCACCGCTCGACTAGATGTCCCAAGACTGTGTCGCCGATTCTGTCAGGGCTGCCAGTCGTGCGATCGCATTTCCCTGTTACCGGACGTTTTCTTTTTGACCCCACTCTGGTACAGTTCAGTTCAAATGTTGTGTTTCTGTATGATCCACGGTAATATTGTTGTCCCACGTACGCTACTTGCCTAGTGTAACCACGTCAGTGGTAAGGTTGCCAATATGCCCAGTTATTTAAACACTACACTATTGAAGCGTATGCTGGAGCGGAGGTAGAGCTCCACCATTCTTGACCTTAGCACTACATGGAGGCTAATGCCGTTTAACTCCCGGCCTCCGATGCACATTCGAGTTGTGGCTGTGTGGTCCCTAGAGCAGGAGTGGAGTCAAGAAATATGTCTTACTCTTGCCGGGAATCGAACCCCGGCCGTCCAGCCCGTAGTCCGTCACTAAACCGACTGAGCTATCCCGGCTCCGAATCACTTCGATGGCGTAATTTTTAAACCTCTTTTTACCAACAAAGTCAATTCATATGGGAGTGTCAGGGGTTATATTAAGTTGGTCGCTTGTCTCCACGGCATCGCGTATCCTAGGTTGTGGATTTGATCTTAGGGCTCTACATCTGAGGGGTACCTCCGGATATGTTTTATGCGCAGGCGCAGAGAACCTCCAGCACAGGGCTAGCAAGTGCTCAGCATAGAAACCCAGCGTGTTAACGAAATGCTACGTATAGTGCTCCGTGGAGTTAATTAATTAATATAGCTTTCATTCTCAGGCAAATTTTGTTCAGAAATTAGCGTCGTGTTGCAGTGGCTATCGCTCCTACGCCGTATTTGGGAGGCCGGAATTCGAATTTCGTCCGGGATTACCGGAAGTCCTGATTTAGGATTATAGACAGTACATGAAATGAACCAGTAATTCAAAGAAGCCTTTTTGTAAGTAGGCTTAAGCGTTTTTGTAAGTAAGCGCAATCTTCTGATGTTGTTGTGATCAGCAGATTGCCAGAAGATACTAGTAGTAAAGTTATTGGGGAGCCGGTCACGGTAGCCGAGTGGTCTAAGGCATGTACTGTCTTTGCTCGCTTGGAAACCGGGATCGTGGGTTCGATTCCCACTCAGGGCATGGATGTTTAGTTTGTGTGTGTGCGTTTTTCTGTGTTTGTGTACAGGTAGAGACCTTGCGACGAGCTGATCACCCGCCCAAGGAGTCCTACCGAACGTGTAAGTTCTAGAAAAACCGAAGTGAACGGAGAGTTTCATGGAAGTAGGCCTAGGCCCACTGGGGCTGTAGTGCCAAGGAAAAAAAAAGTTATTGGGGACTGACGTTCATATGTGATTTTGTTACTTCTCTGTTAAGTCATAGACCCACTGAAAACTGTGTTAAAAGATTCCTGGGGTGAAAGCAGCCGAGGCTTGATGCTGACCATTGCATTCTATCTCATGCCGTGAATAAGAAGGTGTGGCGCCTTACTTCCACACTACCATACATCTTCCTGGCTTTCGGCTTAATTTTTAAGGGAAGGGTCAGTTGAGATGGTAAAGCTTGCATGTAATGTGTAAGGCTGTGTTGTATCATGTATTCTTTCTGTATTTCATGCATACTGTCTGTCTACGGATCCACAGCCCTTTGTTGGGCCTTTGCCGCTTGGACGGAGGATCAGTCCGTCGCAAGGCCTGTATCTTTACACAGAATAAACGCTCACAGGCATCCATGCTTCGAGTGGGATTCGAACCCGCGAATCCAGTGTGCGAGCGTCGAAGACTGTTCGTGCCTTAGACGGCGCGGCCACTGTTACCGGCGTCCCGTGTGCGGTAATATGTGAAGAAAATGTTTACCGAGTCATTATCTTACTTACTGCCTAGTGTGATGTGTCCTTAAACGTATGTGTAAGCATTTGCATGCCGCGTTCTGGCCGAACAATTGATACAATCGGGCACCATGGGCACATCCCCGCTATAACGTTATCTGTGAGTGCTCGACTAACGAGTTATTTAAATACAGCGTACAGGTGGCTGGGGCCTCGGCGATCCGCATGATAAGAGTGAAAGGAGGCGGGCCATTGGAGAGGCAATTGAGCTCTGAAAAGGCCCGTATGTTCCAGAGCAGCATGTCGATATCGACCGATCAGATATCGAAACTAGGTCCGCTATTGGGGCTAGTACTGTAACCCTTCGATGATGAAATTCTTGCTTTATGTATTGTTACATAATGTGCTGTATACAAGAATAACATAAATTAATAAAAGTGGACAGTTCTAGATCTCGTAACTGAGAAAACAGAACATGTAAAGAATGCTGAGTAATTCTTCGATCTAGATAGGAAGGCGCCGGCAGATCACTAAAATTGGAGAAATAGAAAAGGAATAGCGTGTGTGATTTGAAGCCCAGCTTGCCGTCAGCTTCTGCTAATTTATTCTTTGGTTTGCTGTTTGATCTTTGAAGATGGAGACGTCACCATCCAGAAAGATCGTCACTGGAGCCGAGCCCTTGTTGAGAAGCCGTCAATTCTGCAGCTACTCAAGTAATTCCAAGCATTTTATGGAAACCGAAGGTTCATTACCGTGTTCACAAGAGCCCTCCACTGGTCCCTATCCTGAGCCAGATCGATCCAGTCCATACCGTCCCACCCTATCACTCTAAGATCCATTTTAATATTGTGCACCCACCTACGTCTTGTTCTTCCTAGTGGTCTCTTTCCTGGCTTTCCCACCAATATCATATATGCATTCCTCTTCTCATTCATGCTACATGCCCTGACCATCTCGTCCTCCTTGACTTCATCACTACCGGAAAGATCGTACTCTCCAGAAAAAATTTCTCTTCACACAGCAAAGTGATGTTTTTCACGCAATAAATTGTATTCGTTGTGTCTTTACACAGGCCCATATGGGGGGGAGCATGGCCATTTGGCCCAGGTGGTGGGCAAGTGTACTCTCATTAAATTTGACATAAGCAAGAATGTGGAAAATCAACCGGACCGTGAACCTCACCACTCTCCTTCAGCTAGTGCCGAGGTCAAGAAAATGTGGATTGATACATTCAGTCCCCCACACGCCTTCATGGCGTAGTGCTTTATTAGTTAAGCAAAGGGACAACTTTACCTTTTACCTTTAATCCTTTTATAATTCGTGTTTTGTCTCCAAGTTTAGAAGAATGTATCGTAGATTATTTAACGGTTCTATATCAGTTACATCGATTACTATACGAGGATGATCGCTCTCGGTAAACTTGAAAAGATTGGTGTGGGGAGTAGTCGTGGCCTGTTTCAGGACTAGGGAGGGACTGAGAGAAACCGCAAAATATCTCGCACAGTAGAATCTGCATCAGACTCCTCCAGACGAGAAGATGGAAACTTCGATTTTTGAATCAGGTCCCTCGGTTCCACGACTAGAAAGACCTCCCTCTTGCTCACACAGTTTAAGATCTGACGGGAGAACGGCATACGGATTGTTGCGTGAAAGCCATCAGGAATTGTTCACTAGGAAGAGTAAACAGTAAACACATGCGTTTAAATTGTCCTGTAGTTGTTTTCTCCGCATAGTATCGGACATTCTAGGTTCACATGCCCGTAAGATGTGAGATGCTGGTGTCAGTTTTTCTGACAGATAATCGCTCTGGTTGCGTCAGCTTGAAGTCCTGCTTTGTCTAGACAGGGTGACTGTCCTCACGAGTGGGGCATGTCTGTGCTGATGATGGTTACTCTTTCGTACAGCAACTATGTTAATGAGGTCAGAATGTGTATTGCCTTACAGCCCAGAAGTGGTCCGGAGCATACGTGTATAATTCACTTCCACAGGGCGACAGTTTTCCTCGCTTGTATACTGGAGAGGCGGTCATTTTACGACTGTCCAGTTGATGTGCTGGCGTCCATTGAAATTTAATCTTTTGAAGTCTCAGATTCATGTAACTAACACCATGGAGCTGAGTCCTTATTGAGAAGCCGCCAGTCGCTCGGCTACTCAAGAATTTCCCAACGTTTTTATGTACCTCGAAGGTTTACAAGAGCTCTCAACTGCTCCATATCCTGAGCCAGATGAATCCTGCCCATACCACCCCATCCTGTTTCTCTTAGCTGCATTTCATATAAATACACGTATTTCATATTTTAGTTCTTATGTAAAATGTGCTGTCTCCATTTCTCTCTACTACTGCTACAACAGTAACAGTAAATTTTTCCGGGGTGAGATCATTAGCCCCGCACCCAACCCCCAACCTGGGGGCCCAGGCACTTGACTTCGTTTGAACCCTGCCCTTTGACCTGTCTGCCATGGGTAGCACTACCGTGAGCTCACGCTCCCGCCAGCATATATCTCTGGGCCATTGGGACGCGCAGACCTCTCCACCATAAGGCGGTAGTCCTCGTAGAGGTTCATCTCTGTTGTGTAGGTGATCAAATAATTGGTAAGGTAAAGAGGGAAAGTTTTCCTTCTGCTTAACTAAGGACTACGTCATGAAGATGTATGGGGGAGTGGATGTATAGACTCACGTTTTCTTGACCTCGGCACTAGTTGGAGATGAACAGTCAGCTTCACGCCTGGGCTACTTTACCCCTAGGGAAATAGCCCCCGTTACCCATTGAATAGGAGGCTGGGTGGGCCCCAGAACCAGTCTGGACTACGTTGAGAGGAGAATAATTTTGCTCCTACCGGGACTCGAACTCCGACCCTTCGGCCGTCCAGCCCGTACACAGAATAAAGAATTAGGATTCTCTCATCTTTGGTTCTTGGTGTGTTATATTGGCCACGATAACAGATTATCTGAACACACTGTGGATTCTTGAACATATTCTGTCAGATATTTCGGATGACGTATCACACAGGCAGATGCATTTCAGGTAAGGGTGTACGTGACGTCACATGGATAGGCTCTGTGGCCCCTCGACTCCATTCTTGAACTCATCTCTGCCGACGCGGCTCTCAGCAGACTACCGACTGTCGACTGAAGGAGGGGGCGACTCCGCGGCGCGCAACCTTCAGGGAAGAAGAAGAAAAGAAAAGCTTTTAGTCCTATCATACACGTCATACTCAATGCCGCCCCACGATATGAGAATGGAACGAGTAGTCTCGGTGCGTTCCGTCGGTTGAGGGGGAAAAGAAGGCTTCTTTGGATCTCAGACTAATAATTTGCAGCTTTTGCCGATCATTGTCGTCGTCGTCGTCATCATCATCATCATCATCATGACTATTATCGTCAGCGAACGTTGTGGTTTGCATTCCTGGGTTTAGATATCGGGCCGGAGACCTCCTATGCCAGTTGAGCTTTCTCATAGGATTCCAGAATTAGTTGGTTGTTAAACGACGCTGTCAGTATCGGGATATATAGCTTGGCTAATTACGCAATAGGTGATGGAGACGTATGCGGGAGTGGATGTAATAGATGCACGTTTTCTTGATCTCGGCACCCGCCCCGACCACTTTACCCCCGGGGAAACAGCCCCCTGTACCCATTTGATAGGAAGCTGGGTGGTTCCCTGAACCGCTCTGGACTCGAACTTCGACCTCTCCGTCGTCCAGCCCGTAGCCAGTCTCTGTACCGACTGCGCAGAATTCCAAAATCCGTACTGGGAAGTGCCGATGTAGCCCCTGAAATTAAGCCACAACGTTTACTTCCAACTGCACAATTGGTAGTGGTGACGCAGCGGCAGAGGCTGGCCCTCTTTTGTCTTCATGGTGTGGTGCTCGATTAATTTAACGCAGGGACAGCTGTGCCCTCCACCGGTTTGATCTGCAGCATTAGCCTTGAAGGTGCACTTCAAGACTGCCCCTGTAAATGAAATGGTTTACCGGTGCAACAAATTGCTGAATTGTAACATTCTCTGCGTATGCCTTTCCAACTCATTTTTGACTCATTATCTTGACGTTCGATGCCATGATATCTGTAAAAATGGCCTTGTTGAATAAATCCAAATATCATCAATACTACGAACAGAAACACTTGCCCATTTCTGGAAGAAAGATTAATTAAAACAGTCCCATCTTTTTGTTTGCTGCCCCCTGACATCCTCTTCAAGTCGAGTTTTATTGATACAGCAGCATCGGCCGTTCTTTACAAATGTTGTGGCTATTTCATTTGATAGTTTCATGTCGACATATTGATATTTATTTCCAGTGCTTCTGTAATGAGTATTTTGTAGCCTGCAATCTCCTTTTGTTCGTTTTCGTTCCGTCTGTTTATAGTTCGTCACCTGAGTATGGGAGCGCAGTATGTCCATCAGTACCAATATTCGGGAAGCTGGGTTTGAGGTTAGTTTCAACTGCAGTTTAAATATGGCTTAGAACGAAACGCAACGCTGAAGTCTCATGCCCTAACCGAGGTAAAGCCTATGGAAGCATGTTCTGATAACAGTACGGAAAACGAGAAAAAAAGAAAGCATTATCTCATTTTCAGCCCAAAGTGGAGTTAGAACACTTCAGCACTCAGGCGACCTAGCTGTCAGCGACTTTCATTTAAAGTGGAAAACTCAGAGCCTGGACGCGTTTTCCCAATGCGCTTTCTTGTGGTTTTATATTGGATGTTGATGTTCGATTTATGGGGGATGCAGCTGTGTTTCTGGAACTTATCATTACATAAAGACGGACATTTTCATGCATAAACTGAATCGTGTCAGCAGTTAAGGGTAGATTTCGTTAGTAGTAGAATTCCTTAGGCCGGTACAGTAGCGATTAGTTGTTGATGTGATCGTTGTTCATTAATTACCAACAATATCAGAAAAGAAAGCAGTCTTCTGGGATTTGGCACCGTGTATATGTGGTGTTAACCGACGTTTCGGAGGAACGTATCGCCCCCATCTTCAGGGTTGAAGAAGTATAAGTAAATCTGCAAGCGACAACACCGTGAGACACGGTCAAGTCNAAAAGTTTCGCGTCTCAACCAGGATACCGATTGTCTTGACTGAAGTTTCTGTGGATTTCTTCATTCCTTCCAGGGTAATGCCGCGATAGTAACTCGAAATAGGCCACTACTACTTCTAAATTCTTTTCGATTTATTATTTGTGATCCTACTATTCGCCACTGTGTAATCTGAGCTACTGACATTGTAGTCAAAGGAAATGCAAGGAAATATTCATCGAATTAAAGCATGTGTATTTCGTGATGTCTACAACTAAGACGGAGTTTGTCTCATATATTGTGTGAGTGTAACAGGATTCTTAAATATAATATTGTAATGATTTGTCTTTCAAGTAAATGATAAAATATTCTGCTTATCATGTAAAGTAGTGATTTCATCGAGCTTGTGTGCCTACGAATAAAATTCAGATGGTACTACAGATTTTAATGCAAATCTTCTCATTTCCTCACATTCATGTGGCTTTGAAATTCATTGCCATGTTTCCAAAAAGCCCGCCACTGCTCTCTGTCCGCATACACATGAATCCAGTCCACACCCTAAAACGTCATCTATCCAGAACTCGTCATGGTATTGTCCTCCTAACAAGGCCAAAGTTTTCTAAATGGCCTGTTTCTTCCGGCTTTTTCGTCTGAAAACTGTGTGTGATTGTGTCATGTATTCTATGCGTGCTGTATAACCCGCTCATCCTCAATAGCCGTAATAATACTTGGAACGAAACATTTGTATGTTTAACACCGTTTCAATTTTGAAATGGCTAGTTAAATGCGTTTGGAAGCAGTTCAAGGTCTTCCTCTTCCATCAAGCCGCGCCGTTACAGCTGCGGCATTTGCGTGCCGTGATTCTTTTTGGTTGGGTGTTTAACGGCGCAGTCACCTGAGCTGCATTGCGCCGAATGGTAGAATGACGGGTGAATGAGGAAATGGAGAGGATTTGAAAGGGAGCGTTCCTGTCCCAAACAAGATTATATCCCCTACTTTGCTTGTAGTGACTGAGGAAGCCCACATAAAGCCTCAGTTGGGATAGCCGGTGTCACGGTCGAGATTTGAACCGAGCACCTCCGAATAGAAGTCTAAACCGTTACTTCTAGGCCAACCTGACCATTATATGTCATGGTGAATTGACTCTTGTCATGTCAAAACGTCTTTACCGCGTTGTTACGTAGCAACGATAAGGGGATACAAAGATAGATCCGCAAACTCACCCTTGATAAGACACGGACCGCATAGAAAACAACGCACAATTCTTTTATTGTTGCTTGTATTCATGTTCGCGGGAACATGTTTACCTAGCGGTTGCCTGGCAGCAGTAGGAGGGATACATATATAGACACACAGACTGATGGGAGGAATTTGTAAGTACGCCGTTGAGGTGAGCTCTGTTGCCATAGTATACCAGCTTCCATAAATATTGGTTCAGGCATACAAATGTTGCTAGGGGAGGGGGTACATTAGGAAAGCAGGCTAAAAATGACAGTGGAAAAGTAACACAGCAGTTTTTGTATTCTCTGTTTCCTTATAATGAAGACATATATACGTATATACAGCTTATTGCGCTTGTGACGTCATTTAAATGAGAATGCGCCTTGTTCATGGGGCGTTTTTCTTTTTCGGCGCAAGGTTTTGGCTCATGTTCAAATTTATTCATGAACTATTATTTCTTCATAGTTCGGTTGACATAAATTGTAAGAAAACGGCGAATAAATGCGAAAATAAAAATATAATTTTGGCTCAAAATTCAGTACAAAAATGTAACAATTCAACAGAATAAATTAGTATTGGGCATATCAGAATTAATCTTGGAAGTTATTTCTCATAAATGTTACCATACCCTTGTTGACTTCAGTAATTTATTCTTTGCAGGTACTGCCTGTTAAAAAAGGAAAGTATAGTGCGCCGTTTCATAGTTGACAGCGTCCTTACATAACTAGTCTTGAGTAAATATAGCCATTCTAAGAAACCCAAGTCTGCCTTCACCTTTGTAGGAAGGCAAGGCTGAGCGGGCAATTCATACCACTCAGGGTCACGTACACAGATTCTTTCTTGAATGTCATCTGTCACGGTTAATTATTTGATATTCATTCATTAAGTTAATATCGTCAAGGCCACGCCATTCCTCAAGCGGTTAGTCGCTGGCTTCCCACCGCGGCGGCCCGGGATCGATCCCGGATCTGGTCAAGTGGGATTTGTAGTGGACAAAGTGGCGCTGGGGCGGGTTTTCTCCGAATACTTCGATTTCCCCTCCCAATCTTCATTCCACTAAATTTTCCACCATAATCACCCGGGGCAGGTACAATAGGCCAATCAGTGGCCGCCGTGCCGAGTGGACCCAGTTGGACTCCACCCCCCACTAAGCGAATTTTAATTTAAATTTAATATCGTCAAGGTATAAAATCTACAAGGATGTTCGAAAAATTCTGTCTTCTGGGATATAACGCCGTGTAGTCCGTTGAAAGTCAACTGACGTTTCGGAGGAACATACCGCCTTCATCTTCAGAGTCGAAGAATAAGCCAGAAAAGAGACCAGCATGAAGCAGGCAGCAAGCAGAGCAAGGTGGAGGCAATGTGTTCGTCTGAAACGTCGGTTGACGTTCAGCAGACTATGCGACGTTTTATCCCAGGGGACAGAACTCTTCATAACCTCAGCTATGAGAACCTCGCTTCCTAGCTACGGGAATATTTGTTTTTTTTTGGTCTAGAATAGTGGATTCTCAAATTCAAACATTTTAGTCGGACAGCATGACAGGAACAGACCACTAAGCATAGATGGGAGGATAATATTAAAATGAACCCTAAGAAAAGTGATGTGATTATGTGGACTGGATTTTTCTGGCTCGGGATAGGGCCCAGAGGCGGTTCTTTTAGGAACACGATAACGAAATTCGGATCGACGGAGGGCGAGAAATTATTTCGACTTGGCTGAACGATTATTTGCTTCTCAAGAGAGATCTACTGCATGAAATTAGTAGTAATGGTTATTTTTTGTTTACTAGACCGTTTAATTATTAATACTGTCATCATAGTCATTGTAATAATAATTGTGTTTTGTATACTTTGAAATTCGCTCGGTCGGTATAGTTCGCTTACTGGCTAAAATCACGGAGTTTTATACTTTGAAATTACGACCTTCGCTGAAGACTCGCTAATTTGTCCTGGGTTCAGAATCAGGCAACTTAGTAAGATTCGATTCATTACATAATTTGCTGTATCGTTAGTCCAACTGTTCTTCAGCGTTCATCCGTCAGCTTAATATATAAGGCTGTTTGGGGGAAGAGGGCGGCCGGCGCGTAAGGCTGACAACCTTACCGCCATCTGTGAGCCAACTGTCTAGAGAAAATGTGGGAGCCTAGACGCCTCACAACGTTATGTGCCTTGACGTCCTGTTACAGGGATAGCTTTATCTTTTTAGCTTTTTGCAAATTATTTTGGTGGTGAAAAAATAGTGTATTTTCGAAACGGATTCAGATACAAACATGAAAGAACTTGAAAACAGCCAGGAAACCCAGAAGTTTATCTAGATGTGTTCGACATATGATCCATTAGTTACTGTGCAGGCGTCAACGCGATATTAAAATTCTTTTTATATGCGGCCCGACTGTGACTCTCGTTTTTGGCTGTGGTCTATGAAATTCGATTTCGACGGGACTTTGTCATTGGAGGTTGGTATATGTGGTCTTTCATGTACTCCCTCCCGTAGCTAGAAGTCGCATGGAGTTAGGTCCGGAGATGCAGGGGGCCAAGCAATGTGAATTAGTCGTATCCATGCCTTTGGAGATGCCATTAGTGATCGCAGCGCCACTCTCGATTGGTGTGTTAACAGTCAGTGTTACCTACGAAAATTAACGAGTTTTCAAGTTGTTTCGTGTTCGTATTTATAGCCTTTTCGAAAATACACAAATGTCTTATCGTCCACATCATTTACAATATCCCTTTATATCGGTACTTGAAGTAAGTCGTCTTACAACTTCAATAAAATCGGCTCGTCTGGAAGTTATTACGGAAAACGTTGAAGCACGCATACACGAAACGATATCATGCAAACTTTAGTATAACGACTTACATTTCAGGGATTTCGAACTGTTAATATTGTGAAGGTAAAGGTAAAGTTGTCTCTGTGCTTAACTAATTAAACACTACGCAATGAAGACTAGCCGGAAGTGAGTCGTCAGCTTTACGCCCCGACCACTTTACACTTGCGGAGAGAGCCCCCGTTACTCATTGGATATGAAGTGGGTGGATCATAGAGTCCGTCTGGATGACGTGGAGAACAGAAAATTCTTGACCCTTCCGGAACTCGAACTCCCACCCTTCGCTCGTCCAGCTTGCAGCCAGTCGCTATACCGGCTGCTATTAATACTATGATGACGCTTCAGAAATAACGTTTGACGGTTTATTTTCTTTTAACATTAAACCGTCTTGCATAGGATGTAGCTGACGTTTGAGTCGATGATTACGAAATGTGTAGAACGGACATATTGTCGACTGTGAATTTGGATGTCCTGGCCTCATATCTAGGCCGCGACAACGTTTATCCTGGCTGAGATTTTTCGTGGCTTATATATTTTCAAGCGTATAGCGTTTCAAATTATGCCACGGCCGTTTCCTTGCACACGCTTTAAATTCAGCGTCCATTAATCAGCTTACTTTCCGACGTTACGTGATCTGAGAATCTGAAACCGCCGTTATAAAAATTAATAAAGCATAAATGAAATAGGCCTGTGTTGACGTACGTGACAAAATGTTGAGTTGTGCAGGTTTGGTTTAAAATAGTTTTGGTTTTATGTATACTTATATTCCACGTAGGACACGCGGTAGCGTAGTTACTAGATGTCGGAAGGTCGCTAGTTCGATTCCCGATGAGGTGATTGTATTTTTCGATTGACCTAATCCTTCCATCCACACTTTCGCCCTGTAGTCGACTCAGCCTCTAACAGAAATTAGTACTAAGAATCTATCTGGGGGGTAAAGGTGCGGCCGGCGCGTAAGGCTGACAACCTTACCACCATCTTTTAGCCAATTGTTTAGAGAAAGTGTAGGAGCCTCGACGTCTCACAACCTTTTGGCCCTCCACAGCCTGTTACAAGGATGGTTTAAGCTTTACTTTTTTATATTTCATGTAAGGTAAGGAAGATGACGTTGAAGTTGTTCCTGTGCCCGGAAGACGTATGGAGGAGTGACGATAAAGTTCCATGCGTTCTAAACTTCAACATTAAATTAAACTGAATTTGTTACGGAACATGAAAGAGTGGCTTCCACAAACGACAGCCCGTCATAAATGTGGAACCTTGGGAAGACCACGGGATCGTCTCGACGTAGGGGCTCAGTTCTGATGGCGTTGTGAAGGCGGGAGAATCGTGACCGCCGCATTTGGCAAGGAGGAGAGTTGGCGCCTTACAAGGGCCTTGTGTGCAGACTCTAATTACGAGGTGAAATGTTAATGTTTAATGTTTAGCCAATTGGAAACATATTATTTGGCTTGGTTGTTGAAACGTACATAGACCAGAGACGTATTGCAGGTTTCTGTTTTCTTTCATATGTGACCCTGAAATTATAATAAAGCTGCATTCACTCATAAAGCGGGCTCCAGGGGAAAAAAACACGTGATGGTAATACGTAGCCTTCACTTTAATGTTTTTCAGCTACTCAGATTATAGGATTCTGGTCTGTGACACCGCGTAGTTCATCTTCGTGGAGGAAACGTGTTCCTCCGAAACGTTGTCAAAACTCAGCAGCGCGCAATCTGTAATAGCAAGGAATTTCGCTACCTGTGCTCTTCACCTCATATTATGTGCATTCCACTTGAGACCTAGGCCATGTTGAAGGTTTTCCGACGTTTCGGCAAACTTTGTAGTTTCCATTTTCAGGGCTGAGGTCTAGAAAACCGAAATCAACGGCCGTGGGGATTCGTTGCGCTGACCATGCGACACCCTCTATCCGCTAAAGTTGATACTAACCGCCGACAAGCGGCGGTCGCTCGGTCGGTATAGTTCGCTTGCGGATTACAGGCCACGGAGGGCTCTTTTTTTTTGTTTTCAGGGCTAATGACTTCGGAACGGGCTTTTTTTTATTGCTAGTTGTGTGGGACTAAGTCCCTTGTACTGCGGCCACTTCTGGCCTATTGTACCAGTCCCAGATGATAGGTGAGGGTGATTGTGGAGCAATTGGTGGAATGGAGATTGGCAGGGGAAACCGAAGTACTGGGAGAAAACCTGCCCCAGCGCCACTTTGTCCACCACAAATCCCACTTGATCAGACCCGGAATCGAACCCGGGCCACCGCTATGGGAAGCCAGCGACTAACCGCTTGAGCTATGGTGCGGCCCTCGGTACGGGCTTAGTATCTCCCCAAGCGCTCCCACAGGTGAAGCAATGATAGGATGAACAGAGGAGCGGAATGCTACCCAATAGGGAGCATCCATATTGTTAGTGAAAGAAGTGATAACATTTTTTCTGCGGTCACGTGTTCTTCAACCGGCTGGCACCGATACGAGATGGGGGAAGCCTCCGTCTCAGAACACGGGATGATGGAAAAGTTGTTTTTTTTCTTCGGTGTCATTAACAGTTTATAGCCCATTGTTTAGTATATACACCAGCGGTTTCAACATATAATATAAGAGATATAGAAAAAAAAAATAGGGATGGTTAAGTTGTTGAGAAAGGTGGAAGTAATGAGGAAAGCAGACAACGTAAGGGGGAATAAGAAAAAAGATAAGAGAAGAATGATGAAAGGAGGACGAAGAAAATGGAAGAGAATGCAAAGGAGAGAAGAAGAAGACAAAAAGATTTATTCTTATTTCGCCTTCGTTCATGCAGTTCCAGAAAATCGCCACGGCGCTAAGTATTGACTTCCTCCTAATGTCTTGTGGTCTGAAACTTACTGCAGTAAAAGTACTGTTCTGAACTGTAAGCTATTCTATCTTCCCTTCTTTTATTTCTCTTTGGGGACGCTAGTTTAACTTCATAACAACACCACTTAAAAAGTATGCACATTTAAAACCGTGTCGTTTATTACTGAAGACTCAGTATTTTCCATTTGAGAAGTTAAATTCTGAAATAAATCTTGCATTGCACTTACTCCTTTGTGTGCATGGGACAGGAGAATAAAAAGATAATTTGTGAACCATGTCGATGGTATAGTACATGTAATCAAGGTATGTCCAGCGACACGAAGCAGCCAGTAGAATGCACGCGCGCGTCTGAGTGTGTCGGTGCTATGAATCCTGGAGCGAAAACTTGTTTCTACTTTACGACCGTTGTACTTTGTACATGTATCGTGTAAATAAAAAAAAAAAATCTCGAAGAGTTTGTGTTAAAAGGAAATAGACAGGCTAGGAAGATGCATGCACTTTATGATAGGAGCAACGCCGAGAATTTCGGCCACCCACTATCTTTCTGTGTGGGATAGCTGAATTACTGGGTCCATTCACATCTGAACAATCTGTAACGCTTAATGCACGCGAATGTCAAATATCAAAACTTTTGTTTTGTAAAACGCTTCATTCTTTCACTTATTCATGGAGCTGAGCCCTTTTTGAGAAGCTGCCAATTGTTCAGCTACTCAAAGCTTACCAGCATTTCATGAAACCCGAAGGTTCATTACCGCCTTCACAAGAACCCTCCACTGGTCCCTATATCGAGCCAGATCAATCCAATCCATCCCATCCCATCCTAGCTCTCTGAGATCCATTTTAATATTCTCCATCCACCTGCGCCTTTGTCTTCCCAGTGGTCTCTTTCCATCTTTCTTTCCCACCATTATCCTATATGTATTTCTCTTCTCTCCGTGCTACAAGTTCTGCCCATCTCATCCTCCTTGACTTGATCATTCTAATTATACTTGGAGAAGAGTACGCTTCATTCTTTGCAGACATAAATTGTAATAGAGAATACTGACATCCGAAGTACGTTCAGTACGCAGAAATGTATTTCACATACTGAGAGAATGAAAAGAGTTTCCAAAGAAATTAAAAGTAGATTTCGTTGAGGTAGTGTTTTCCAGCATCCAGTGCACACTGTTTCTTTCTTCCGGTTTGCTGTCTAAAACCTACACATTAAAGTAAACATCTGGCAAAACGGCCCTTTTTGAGCCACATCCTTCCTCAGAGAATTCTGCCAGGTTTATCTTGAATTAGATCATCCGGTTTCATCTTCTTTGGATTTCGCAATAATATTCTTTTATAGAGCAAGGTCGTCAACCTTGCGTCCAACCCCCAACCTGGAGGACCAGGTCTCTCTGTATTTATGCTTCCCAGTTAAGCCCCCAGGCACCGGCTTCCCTTTTCATAGCCTTCTGCTACAACTCTGAGGGCTACGGTTCAGGCATGGTAACCCGTGACCCGCCTGCACACGCGGCTTAAAACAAACGTACCAAACTATAATTTTGTCTGTTTTGTATGGTTTTGCAACTTGGCCTCTCACGTTAAGGCAAGAAGATAAATTAAGGGTGTTAGAGAACAGGGTGCTGAGGAGAATATTTTGACCCCAGAGAGAAGAAATGACGTGAGGTTCGACAAAACTGTGTACTGAATGAGCTAACGCAGCGGCCGCTTCTGGAGGAAGACGCTGTAATGTCATGAGGAGAAAGTACTGTATTCCAGAACATCTGCCATGCTACTGAAACAGTGTTATTAGTTGTCAATTTGCAGTGCGTTTTAAAAGTATCCGCGCTCATTGTATCGGTGGGTATCATTCAGTGTTGTGTAATGCAGTGTATAATTTTTGGTTATCCCAACGTCTCAGCCCCAGGGACCGTTATAATGACTTCTTACCCACATCATTGTTTATCATCAGTCGTTTTCAACTTGTCTGAAGGAAAGATCCTACAATTTTACTCTGTGTTTATGTAGGGCTTATCTTTGTGTCCTGTCACATGTTTAATTTCACACAGTTCAAATGATATTTAGATAAACGAGAACAGTTGAGTGAAAGCAATAGACATGTACATGTTATACAGTGGCCAGCTAACGCATAATATAACAAGTTTAAAAAGGAATGATTTTTTCGGTGATTTGGAGCTATCAAGTACTAAACAAACAAAGCCAACGAAAAAAAAATAAACTAATTTAACCCAATTATTGTCATGTTATTTCCTCGGTTTGTGATCTAACGGCTACAGCATGACGGCCCGGTTTGTATTGAAGTTAGGCAGAAACTGTCGTTAAACGCCGAGCACAGTAGCCGCGCGGTCTAGAGCATGAACTCTCTTCTCGAACACTGGGATTGTGGGTTCGAGTCCCACTCGAGGCATGGTCGTCTGTGTGCGTTTATTTTGCGTTTGTGCTGTTCTGTGTGTAGGTGGCGACCTTTCGACAGGCTGATCCCCCGTCCAAGGAGTCCTACCAACTGTGTCGGTGAGATTCCTGGTACTCATTTCTTTTAGAGGCTGAGTAAACCCCAGGGCCATAATGCTGATGGAAAGATTAGACCAATTGAAAAATCCAGTGATCTCATCGGGAATCGAACCCGCGATCTTCGGGCTTGCAGCATGGTGCCTCAGCGAACTACGCTACCACGTGGCCGTAGTTATGTAATAACAGTGGGAATCGAGGCTTACCGAAAGGGACGCGCCGTATACATAACGAAAAGCTTATTCTCTTAATGGCGTTTTAATTGAATTCATATTTACTTCTGCGCAGAAAGTAATAAAGTGTATTGTTTGTAGTATTTGCATAAACAGTACTTAGTTTTCGTTGTTACATGGTTAGCAATTACACGTTGACGCTGTATTATACATTTGGTGATACTGTTTCTAGTAGTGGTAATAACAGTAGTGTTGATCTTTATAGTAGACCTACTAGTAGTAATGATAGTAGTTAATGGTAGTTTTAGTACAGTTGTTGAGGTTGCAAGATGTTATATAAGTTATTACATATTTTTCCATCATACGTAACCAAAACGACAATTGAATTTACGAACCTCATCTCACGAGGCACGCGGTAACGTAGTTGGTTGAGGGACTATGGAACTGCCTAGTACCAGGTTACATAACACAGTTTCCAACAGTGACTCTGTTGATGTATAGGCGTGTTTGCCGCGCCATTGCATGGGAACGGGTGTTATCTCGTCTATGTCGAGGTCTCTGCCTAGCAACTGGTTTTATACGCCACAATATTCTTTTGTGACAACTAATACAGTTCAATATATCTGAGAGGCTGTGTATAATATAGAGAGCAATAAGATGCTCGGATAAAAGTCTGTCTTCTCGATGAAGAAGGGTACGGCATGTTACGTAGTCAACCTTACGAAAGGGAAATCCTCTTAAGTTATTTGGATTTATTAGTGGCTTATGAATACCAGAAGCATATTCAAAACAGAATATAGTTGATGACGTAACTATGACGTAACGATGTGTGTCACTAGCCCACCCTTGTCCCCGTAGTAGATGTAGGATGGCGCAAACATTGGATTGTGGTTTGGACGCCTCTTGCTGCATAGGAGCGGCTGCGGTTTCGAATCGATACATTGAAATCTCAATGGGCATTTCGTGATTGATGAGCAACTGTGGACTGTTGTTTGTGTGTTTGTTTTATGCGTGAACGAATATAGAAAATGAAGATGTACACGGGAGGGGAGGGAGATATCAGTATACATATCACAGACAGCGTCGTAATATCAAGCCAGAACTTTTAGTTCGCGTTTAATGGTGATTCATAGGTCTGTGTACCATATTATTCTTCCCATTCCACAAATGTATCATGAAGTAAATTCATCAGCTGACAACCGCCACGAAATTCCATAGGTATAGTTCTGGAAACAAACGAGTTTTATTTCATAACCTCTGAGGGAAGAGGGTTTGAAGTTATTTGCTGTGACAGTGAAGGTTGAAATGCACGTAGCGAACCGGTCCCGATAAAGTTAGTGTTGCAGGCAGCATGTTGCTAGGATTCCGTTTCAGGGGAGTGTTGTGAAAAATTAGTTGCCACAAACTATATTGTGTGGAGAAAGCAGTCTTCTGGGATTTGGCACCGTGTATATGTGGTGCCAAATCCCGAAGACTGTTTCTTCATAGTCACCGCCGTGAAAGCCTCAAATCTTATATATTGTGTGGCGTCACATACGTTCATAAATCATTAAAACACTTGATTCTTCACATGCCCACAGATTATCCCAAACACATCGTCCTTAAGGGGGGCCCATACACGTGCGAGTCTGGCTCGCGAGTCCGACTCGGCTCGGGTTCCAATGAGCCAAACTCGTCCATGTGTGGGTCGCAAAGTTGGGAGTCAGCTCATGCGTTTGTGGTGAAATTAATCCGAGCCCGGCTCCCCAGTCAAGCTCGCCGAACTGGACTCGCGAACCAGACTCGTACATGTATGGGCCTCTTTAAACACTTAGTTCATATACAGTACATCTTTTTAGAGTAGGAATAACAATACAGTTGATAAAACGTTTTTATAAGAGATATTTTGAGCCGACGACTTCCGAACGAATTAATAAGTGTTAAGGTCCAAGAAGTGCATTAATTTAATATTTAATAAAGCCTTCACATGTTTCGGCCAATATTGACCATCATCCGGAGGCAAAGCCAGCATTACAAAGGAAACACTTTACATGTATGGTAACACATGTCGTTGTAAAGGGATTTCTGCCACTAGAAATTGAGACAGATTAAACTACTAATGTAATTAAAAGTTAAGTTATATAATGATATATATATACATATATACACAGTATAACCCTTTGGACCTTGACTGAGTCTGGTTCGCAATTCCGGCTCGGCTCGAGTTCCAATGAGCCAAACTCGTCCGTGTGTGGGTCGCCAGGCTCATACGTGTGTGGTGAAATTAATCCGAGCCGGACTCGAGCCAGACTCGTACATGTATGGGCCGCCTTAATCTATACACAGTCGGTAGGACTCCCTGGACGGGGGGTCGGTCCGTCGCAAGCCCTCTACCTGTACACAGAACGATACAAACGCGGACATTCATTCATGCCTCGAGTGGGATTGGAACCCAGGAGCCCAGTGTTCGAGCGGACAAAGACGATTCATGCCTTAGACCGCGCGGTCACTGTGCTCGGCTACGCAATATCAGTGCAGTTTAGAGTTCCTATTGTCTGGACACGTGAATCCCGCGGCGACCGTGTTTTCTGTCGGTACGCGAAATCTCTTTGCATGGGTGGCTTAAGTTCTCCAGTAATGTTGTGTTCAGCAGGGCAGTGGCGCCCGGTGGGACGTACAGTACAACACGTGGCCCAGACATGTAAAGACCTTGTTGAATATTAAATTGTTGCTCTTGTTGGACCTTGATGCTGATGTAGCTAAGCAAGTGGTTACGTTTGGGAAGAGGTACCAGACACGTAACTCATCATTCTTGTATAATGTGAGTGCCTCTGAACAAGCATTCCGCGAGAAGCTGATGGTTGCGATTTGTTTCACGACACCATCATTGATTGAGGCCGTGTGTCGTCGAATGAGTGAACGATACTGCAAGATAACGCAAGCAGCGCCATTTTGAATTCAAATGTTTTTGTATACGTCTGATAACATTTCATAATGTCAAGTACTAAGTGAAATTTTGTATAACCCTGTTTTGCCCTCCCGTCGGTTAGTGCTGCTGTTTTTTTTTTGTTACTTCTTGGTATGTTTATTTTTTTCGTGTTTATTGTATTTGTTTCATGCTGCAGTTTTTTCGGAGTACGCATTTGTAATGTAAATATTTTTTATTTGTCTCTTCCTCGTTAAATGTTTCACTCGTTCCTGCTAAATGTAAAATTCTGTGAGATGTATTGCATTATAAGCCATGCCTGAAACGGCTTTGAGGTTGCGCCGTCATCAGATAATGACGCAGATCGTTAGATATTCACCAGAAAAAGTTTCTGGATAGGATGAGGACCAGAACCGCCGTACCCAGGGTTCTCCTCTGACACAGGACTTTTCTTCCAAAATCTTGCCTGCCCACTCGAAGTATGACGCGCCTCAGACTATGTTTTATACGAAGTTTACAAAACGAATGATTGTCGTCCAGACCGGCTGTGGGGCCCACCCAACCTCCTATCCAGTGGGTACAGGGGGCTGCTTCCCCGGGGGTAGAGCGGCCGGGACGTGAAACTGACCACCTTCAGCTAGTGCCGAGGTCAAAAAATGTGGACCTATACATCTACTTCCCCATACGCCTTCATGTTGTAGTGCTTAATTAGTTAAGCACAGGGACAACTTTACCTTACCGAGAAGCATGAATTCAAGAGTAATATGAGCATAGTTCATGTATGCTTGCGTTCCTACACAGTTACATGCGAACTGGACAATAATGTGTTGTTTTGTGTGCTGTGCGCAACTTCTGTATAGGTGTGCCGCGCCATGTCGAGGTAACTGACAGACATTGGCTTAGTTCTCTATCCAGAACAACTGGAGAGTCAGAAAACATGTCGGTCCTAATATTCATGTACAAACTTTCAGTTATTAATGGCAGACGTGCTGATAACATGGGATATGCAAAAGTAACGCTGCACTCTGCATGAACTTCGTTGTGAATTCGTTTAACGGCCGGAAGAACCTCAGATGTCCGGTGTTACTGTTCATAGTCGTCTCCATTTGATCCTGAAATATCACATACCGGAAATTATAGAATTTCAAAGAATATGTGTACAGTAAGCCGATCGCGGTAGCCGCGCGGTCTAAGGCATGAACTGTCTTCGCTCGCTTGAACACTGGGATCGTGGGTTCGGATCCCACTCAGAGGCATGAATGTCTGTGTGTGCGTTTATTCTGTGTTTGTGTTTTTCTGTATGTAGGTAGAGGCATTGCGATGGACTGAACCCCCGTCCAAGAAGTCCTACCGACTGTGTGAAAAGGGTTAAGGAACTGAAAGAGCGGCCGAGGCCCAACGAAGGGCTGTAGAGCCATTAGATAGATGTGTACAGGAAACCCACCACATTCGTAGAGTATCATTTGCGGTTAGGGCTCTCTTCGCCTCGCAAATGCGCGACTTTGCTGCCGAAATTTGTTAGCATCGGTAGACAAAGCGATGGAATTCGATGCTTTAGCCTCAGAGTTAAGAGAGAGGTTGAGGCTGCATGCTCCCAGATTGTGAAGGAACTCAGACAACAGCAAAAATCCTCCTCCCCCTCCTCCCCCTCCTTGTACTTACCAATATTTTCGTCGTCGTCGTCGTCAGGTTGCCTTAGCCCGAACTGTCTGTCTTACAATCTCTAACCCCCTTCATTGACCCTCTGGAGGGTTCGGATTGAGGCCACCGACATATATTGTTATTACTATGACATATAGAGTACATTATTATTATTTACTGGTTTTTGTGTATGCTGTCGTGTATTTGCGTTTTCACTCCCGATGTTTTGTCGTGCCGTGAACGTAACCCCATATTTTCCATTGAAATGTGGTCTTTACATCTTCGATTTCTACAGCCACGTGATTTTATAGTAACGTGGTCCTCGTGAATATGGGGGATTTACTGTACTTGAAGTAGGTCTGAACTTTTCCTCTCTCTCAGGATCAGAATGGGGTTCAAAGCCCAGCAGTTGATAAAGTTTGTCTTATACGAGTATTGCGGTGGTCTTATTCAGGAATCATCGTTTCTCTTAGTGGGAAGTACCAGATTGAAACTTCGAAGAAATTATTTGAAATTGTGTAAGGAAAACGGTTCGCAAGAAATCTGTTAGTGTTCACTTGACAAATGGAAGCAAGCTCATAATATATTTTATTTTCATCGGATGGCGTATGTACTTCCCGGAAGTTTTGTGTCCTATAATTTTCAAATACTTCCAGCTGTTGTACATGAGTCATGTTAAAAGTTGTTTGTTTTACGCCATCTATCCAGGCACACTTTCCTCTGTATCGATCTGGAAAGTTTGTTGTTATATAAACCCCTCGAGGCTACATTAAGTTCAATTACGGCTTTATGAAGATGTTAATGTTACACAGGTACAGTCACATTGTGATACAGTAGTACACAGTATCCAGTTTTGTCACCGAAACGCCAGCTAACCAACGCCATGTATATGTCATTCTTGCAAAGTTTTCAGGAAGTCTTATAAGCTGAAGTCTCTCGCACTGAGAACATGACTTAAATATCCCTGTGCTCGTATTTCTGTGTTTCCTTTTTACTTTTTCTACAATGCGCCATAGGCATTTATGATAATAGGGTCTGTGTAAGCATTTGGAACCGTAGTTTCAAGACGCTGTGCACTTTATTGAATCGGTTTTTATTCCGTACATTACGCTCGCAATTTATGAGAGAGCTTCAGCCATTTAAAGGACAGTGGTAAATTAATGTTGGGCCCACCGCCAGCTTTGACATTAAAGAACTGTTTGTATTTCCCATGGGGTGTGTTCATGAGTTCATATGATTCTCAGAACAAACCGCGATAATTTGCCTAAACGGCATTAACATTTTTTTTTTGTAATGGAGATTCTTCGTGCTTTCTCTGAGGTAGAAACTTAACTATATTATCTTAAGCGAATTCCGAAGTTCAGAGGGTTAATATTGTCGCGTATTTGTGGTTAGCGTGACTAATAATAATGGGTTCTAGTTTAAATAAATCGATTTATTGGACGCCCACAAGTCGTAACTACAAATAATTATAGCACTCTAAAGTTTTTTTTCCCCTTTGGCACTACAGCCCCAGTGGGCCTAGGCCTACCTCCATGAACTTCTCCGTTCACTTCGGTTTTTCTAGATCTTACACATACGGTATGACTCCTTGGGCGGGTGATCAGCTCGTCGCAAGGCCTCTACCTGTGCACAAACACAGAAAAACGCGCGCACACACACACACACACACACACACAAACTAAACATCCATGCCCTGAGTGGGATTCGAACCCACGATTCCGGTTTTCAAGCGAGCCTTAGACCGCTCGACTAATGTGACCGGCACTCTAAAGATTACTGTAACTATAACACGAAATAAGATCTTCAGCGTCTGCTTACTAGTCGTTGCTTTGTACCGAATCTTATCTGGTTAACACTTCCCAGCTGAATACTCAGCTACTGAACTGCCTTTTGAATTATAATGCGAATTAATTTCTGACTGACTGTCCGACGAATGTTCTATGAAAAGAATCTCTCTGAAGACTGTCACTCAAATTTCCTGGACTGAACTAACTTCCATGCGGACCGAATATATATCACCAAATTGAACAGTTAATTGTCGTTTGTTATTCTTTTTTGTTGTCACGGGAATGCCTTTGTTAATATTCGTTGCCGCGGAAACATTACCGAACCGTTGCCCAGCAACGGACATGCGCTCCGGCTCCACCATTCCCGGTTTGGGCCTCATGTCACAAGACTAAGCGTTCCGTCAGTCATTCATCATTCCACATACATATCTGGTGGTCACTGGTGGTCCAACTGTTCAGGTTACGTCTTCGAGATTCAGTGGGATATTTCCGATAGCGTCTCTGTTCCATCATCTGTGGCGAGTAAGCGTGAAATACTAAGCTTCGACCGTGGTTTGTATCCCGCTTTCAGCTGTAAGCAATCCAAAACAAAACCACCACCACCCCCACCGCCGTCACCACGGTTCTCATCATATCATTGGAGACAAAATTAAAATTCCTTCATATATGTACTTTCAACTGATAAGCGGATCTTGCCTGCGCCCCTGGCTAGGCCAACAGAGCTTGGGATGGTCAAAGCCCAAAACCAGAACTGCAATCCACAGATACATCTGTACGTTTTCAAGACAGGATTATACTGCTTCAAATGGAGACAAGCCTACCACTATTCATGAGTCGTGTAGTTAATGGCGTAACTTTTCTTTATCCAGAAGATTCTAAATAGGAAAACCATCCTTCGAGTTTTTCGACATTTCATTCTAGAGTTCATGCTTGTCATTGCACTAGTATAGTATACGTTAAGGGGCAAAATCCTAGGTCTGGTCTCTGAGATGACACAAGTAGACAAACTGAACTAATGAAGCCTCTAAATGCTATTTCATTTCCTTTGTGTGAAGGTTCTGTAATTACTTTACCTGGTCATAAATCAAACGAACAAAACGCACACAATAAAACACTTTTAGCTTTTATTTACATATGAGGACTTGTTTCTTTTTAACAGATAATTTTATTTATTCTCGTAGCTTAGAAAAGAATCGTTTATAAAACATTTTCTTTCAAAGCGTCTTTTGTTGATGGTATTAAATACCTTTTCTTTGGAACTGACTTCTTTCGCTACCACCCCTTTATATTGGTTTTGTCATTCTTTGGGAGTTTATGTCTTGCCTCCGTCCCCCTTCTGTCACACTATGTGTACAATGCCAGAAATTTTATTCCGGTTTCTGTTCATAAAGGCGTTTTGGCTACGTGCTTTAGTGTTAACAAACGTGATGAGACAGATTGATGAAATGTTTCATTATTTCGTTACCATGGTTACCCGTCGTGACGGGGGGGGCTTAATTTGTAAAGGGCAATGACTTTGACATTGGGTAAGAAAGAAATGTAGTGTTGGTTGCATACAGTCCACGCTGCAGCACAGCTTGAAGGATAGAGACTAAAACAGGGAAACACAACAACTTGCTTATTTGTTATACGGAAGCGAATCTTGGATAATTAAAGCAAGATACACGTAGAGTACAATCAGTAGCTATCCCTGTAACAGGCCATGGAGACCCATAGGGTTGTGAGACGTCGAGGCCCCCACATTTTCTAGACCATCGGGTCACAGATGGAGGTGATGTTGTCAGTCTTACTTCACGGCCATCCTTTACCCCCAGGAAGATTCCTGGTACTCTTTTCTGTTAGAGCCTGAGTCGACCCCAGGGTCATAGTGCGGCTGGAACGATTAGGTAAATTGAAAAAATCCACCTCATCGGGATTCCATCCCGCGACTTTCCTGCTTGTAGCATAGTGCCTCAACCAACTACGCTACCGCGTGTCCCCAGATATGAGATACCGAAAACTAAATAAGGCAACATTAGACTAAATCATATTAGGAATGATACTTGTATGTTAAGGAAGAGTGGGGACAATTTGGACAAGCCGTCGTCACTGACGAAAGAATGCCGCAACAGATTTTACAGTTTAATTCAAGTCCGAGGACAATCTTGGAAAGGCTGCATTGAGTGTGAAGTCGGAACAAGCTTTACTGAATTTGCTGTGAAGTCAAGATGAAGACGAAGGTTATACATTATAACAAAGGACGAAAAGTGCCCCATCTTGAAATAGGCTATAAATACTTTCCAAGCCCTAAATATTTAGTATTTGTTGTAGAATTGAGTGGGAAGGGGTACACGGTGGCGTAGTTTGTGGAGGCACTATGGTACAAGTCGGAAGGTCACCGGTTCGAGTCCCGATGAGGTGGATTTTTTCAATTGACCTAATTATTCCAGTCGCACTATGGCCCTGGGGTCTACTCAGCCTCTAACAGAAATGAGTACCAGGAATCTTCCTGGGGGTAAAGGGCGGCCTGCGCGTAAAGCTGACAACTTTACCGCCATCTGTGAGCCGATTGTCTAGAAGATTTGGGAGCCTCGACGTCTCACAACCCTGTGGGCCTTCACGGCCTGTCACATGGATAACTTTAGTTTATTTATGTAGGATAACGTTCCATTTATATATAAAAGTGTTGTAATGTTTCACCTTTTGGAAATTCACCTTTCCGCTCCCTTTCATATTACTTATCTCAGCGCTGTGTAAGCTGAGCTGCTGACATCGTCTTTAAATGTACTGCTGATAAACAATCTATCGTCCGACGTAAATCTAACCTTGCTTATGTTATACGTTACTATTTACTTTACAGTGACCGCCTCTGTGGCCTAGTGGTCTGAGTTCCTGGCTACAGATCCAGAGATACCGGGTTCTATTCCCGGCGCTACCAGATTTTCCGAGAAGTAGTGGGTCTGGAACGGGGTCCACTCAGCCTCTTGAGGATAACTGAGAAGCTATTTCAGGGAAATAGCGGCTCCGGTCTAGAAGACCGAAAAAAACGGCCGTTGGGATCCACGCCCTCTATCCGCTAAAGTTGGCACTAACTTCGCCAACAAGCGTCGGTAGCTCGGTCGGTATAGTTCGCTATAGACCGCCTTTATGGTCTAGTGGTGAGAGCTCCTGGCTACAGATCCAGAGATCCCGAGTTCGATTCCCGGCCCTACCAGATTTTCTGAGAAGTAGTGGGTCTGGAACGGGGTCCACTCAGTCTCTTGACGATAATTGAGGAGCTGTTTCAGGGAAGTAGCGGCTCCGGTCTAGAAGATCGAAAATTACGGCCGTGGGGATCCACGCTCTCTGTCCGCTAAAGTTGGCAATAACTTCGCCGACAAACGTCGGTCGCTGGGTCGGTATTTCGCTTGCGGACTACAGGCCACGGAGTTTGTTGTTATTTACTTTACAGATAGCTGGATCTATTTCTTAACAACTTAACGCAAAGCGACCAGTGTATCTAGTATATGAAGCGTGCAGTATTGAATATTAAGCACTGGACACGGCAGTATCGTGATGTAAGAACACAGAATTGTCATGAGTGCCAGTTTCTAAATGTCTGTCAAATCGCATCATGATAGATGTATCAGACCCTGCCTCATCGACTCGGTCGGTTTTGCGACAAGTAACATGCCTTATTTACTTAGCAGATGGCTCTACCATCCTCTAAAGCCTTGACCTCCTACACATAATACCCATTCTTCTCTGATATTTACCCCCGTCTCTTCACTGTTAGATCTGGCACCTCATTGTCCTTCAGAGTCTGTTCAGTCGTTTCTCTCTAAACTATTCATTCATGCGGCGTCCATCGCTCGGTTTCTTAGGGACTGGGGAGGGGGGATATTTACGACGCCGACAGTGGCTAGACTGTACGGTAGGATGGTGTACGATTGATTAACTGGAAAATATTTGGAAGGAAGCAGGCGTGTCCTAATTCAGATACTATCCCTGCATTTATCTGGAGGGACTCCAGGAAGCAACAAAGAATCTCAGTCAGGATATCCGGTGTCCCGGGCAGGATTCGTACCCAGGATCTCCCTAATACGAGCCGAGAGCGTTACCGCTACACCAGCCATTCGAGTTCTTAACACACAGTATTGGGACATGTAGACCCATTTCTAGGCAACACTAGAAAAGGTATTGGGAGAAGTGTTTTCTGCGTGGTCCGCGCCATGGCATGTTTATCAACGGGACAGTAGACACACATTCTGATAAGTGTTTTCTGTGTGGTCAGCGCCATGGAGTGTTTAGCAACGGGACAATAGACACGCATTCTGATAACAGAAGAAGTGTTTTCTGTGTGGTCCGCGCCATGCCCAGTGCTTCGTAACGTACCATTGAACACGTATTATTTATTACACGTGATACGTATTATCCCTGAGGTCCGACCCAAGACTATAGAAGTCAGCCTGTGAAGACTTTGTGTGTGTTAAGAAGATTTAATCACACCGGGACTGTTTTGATTCCGCTGCCAGGATATTACTAGTGAAGACTGGGAATCCTGGTGCGTGTGTAATGGTGAACGGTAAATTGTGTAAATCAGCGACAGCGCTGTATTGCTTGTAACTACGAGTTGATTGTGTAAGGTGTTAATAAGTTAAATCTTCCAATCGAAAACCCGTTATTATTAGTCACGGAGCACCGGACACGTGACAGGATATTGTTAACCTCACGTACAGCCTCCAAACTAGAGGACCAAGGGCTGTCTGTCGTCTGGCATCTAACATTTCAACTTGAATAGGTTAGCAGGAGCCTACTAGACATCCAGTGCAGATTGTCGTTAGGAGTCAACAAAAACCCGACGGTCTCGCCCGCGTCCGAATAGAAACAATTTTTTGTCACTCACTGACGTCAAAACTTTATATACAGTACTTAACCTGCCACGCTGAACTTCACTTATGGCGTGACGGCCGACTTCTCTAGTAGTTTCATTTGTATTAGTTGAGATGAACTGACAAGTCTGCTTACCGAACAAGATAGCTCAAGCGATAAACCTTCTAACTTGTGCTCGGGAGGTGACCACTTCGAATCTCAACAGAAATACCGGCTGTCCTTAGAGTCTTCTCCTCGTTTTCCTCAGTCCCACTAGGAAAATCCCCGGGATAGAGATAAAGTTATCCGTGCACTTGATGAAGGCATATGAGCGGTGAACTTCACTCTCCGGCCGCTTTATCCCTGGTACCCATTGCGCAGAAGGCTGGATGGGTCCCGTTCTGGTTGTTACAGAGTGGAGAAAGATCTTTTGGCCCTGCTGGGAATCGAACCCTTGTCGTACAGCCCGTAATCTAGTCGCTATATCGACTGAGCTAACTGCCGGAATAGTGTTTTAAATTAGGCCACGGCCGCTTCCTACCACATTTTACAGTTTATGATTCAGTGATCATGTTACCATTAGATTTTATTCTCTGAGATGCAGAGAGCGTTATTAAATAAACCGTAGATAGAGAGATAAGTTTATTGGACTTACCTTTAATGAGTACATTACGGTTATAATAGAACTGCTTAAATCGTGGTATTGGGTGGCTTGCGTTCCTGCGAAGGATGTTCCTTCGTGTTCGTTCTAGAGTCGGTCCTTCGAACCATTGTCAGACTATTTCCGTGTTTCTTGTGGACTTAATACAGTGCACACCATGGAAATATGTCAGTACGTTGCTCATTGTTTCTAGAGTACAATGGTGGCACTGTGTTAGTGTTAACTGTTCAGTAGTGAGCCTCTTCCGTACCGAAATCTTCAGCCGAAACGTTTCCTTTTGTTTCATGATCATGTGGAAATTTAACACATTCACTTCGCAGGATGCTGGCGACGGTTATCTTCAGGTGTCAACAGATGGTAACACAAGTTTATTTTTGAACATAAAAATATGCATAACAATGAATGAGTTGTTTGACAGTTTGTGGCACTCAAAATGTTAAAACTGATGACATAAATAGCCTCGCCGCAAAACGACTGGTCCTGGTTTCGTTTATTCAACACTTTTGTGTGTGTGTGTATGTGTGTGTGTGAAATTGCCATTGCCAGAATCACATGCTCTCTGTTTGAAGCTTACGTAACATTGCCAGAATTTTAGCATTTATTTATAAATGTAGATTTTAATCAAGTTACTGATGTTTGTAAAACGTGAACAGAATGTAATACTGACTTTCTGTTTTAAAAATTTGCTAGAAAGAATGAGATGAAATGTCTAATTGCTCAGATTGTGTTGAGTGTGGGGACAAGGCGTCATTTAGCGCCATGAATATGGGTATTGATTTTAGTTTCAAATACGATATCCATCGTGATGCTTATGCGAACCAGGCTGTGTAATTAGGTAATGCCGTGCCATTAGCATTCTGCATTATGTTTATGCTGATAACGCAGCTGTACATATTGTGGCTAACACCAACAGATGAAACGCGCAGAACTGATATAAATAAAAATAACTGTGAGCTTCTGTTTTTGTCTGTGTGTAGATCACGCATAAACTTCTAGCTGCAGTCTAGGATTCGTATAGAACAGAACCGATCACAGTGGCCGCGCGGCCTAAGGCATGAACCGTCTTCGCGCGTTCAAACGCTGGGTTCGTGGGTTCGAATCCCACTCGAGGCATGAATGTTTGTGCATTTATTCTGTTTGTGTTCTGTGTGTAGGTAACGGCCTTGGGACGGGCTGATCCCCCGTTCAAAGAGTCCTACCGACTGTGTATAGATTAAGAAACAGAGAAGCGGCAAGGCCCAACAAAGGGCTGTAAAGCCATAATAATAATAATAATAATAATAATAATAATAATAATAATAATAATAGAAGAGCAATCGACGTTTTGTATTCAGAAATGCGGTAATGTACAGGTTGTGATTTTAGGACTGGCTTCTAGGTTGTGCGTGACGCTAAGGGAGCTGCATTGTCGGACGGAAGAGGACTAAAATATCGTTAACTATGGCCCTTTTGACAGCCCATACATAGCTTACGATCTATATCTCGGTTACTGGAAAATCAAGTAAAGTTATCCCTATGCGTAATTAAGTAAGCACTGTGTCATGAAGACATGAGGGAGTGGAGGTATAGCTCCACCTTTCTTGATCTTAGTACTAGATGGAGGTGAGTGGTTAGGTTCACGCCCATGCCGCTTTAACCCCAGGGAAAGAGCCCTCCTCCCTACCCCTTGGATAGGAATGAGGCTGGGTCGGCTCCAGAGTCGGTCTGGACGCTGTGGGGAAGAGAAAAATCTTGCATTGTCGGGAATCGAACCCAGCCCGTAGCCTTTCGCTGTAGTAAATTCATTGCGCATTTTGGTAAGAACGGTCTGGCCTAAAAATACGGACTGGTTTCCAGTTTATTCTAATCTGATTTAAATGTCCACGATCTGTGTAAAGGTGAGCGTGTATCATCTTTAGTTATGTGAGATTTGATACATTCATGGAGGTGAGTGTGATGATTACTGTTCGCTGGGATGTGACGCCATGTAAGATCCCATTGAAATTCAGCTGGGGATCATTTCTTTCGCGGGACTCGGACCCGAGAATGACTGTGCTAGCGACGACCAACAGCAGTTGTAAACGACAGACCCGTCCTCTCGTCACAGAGGGCACCCCACATAAAGAAACCCGCAGCTGTTCAAATAAAAATGTGGTTTTGGGCGCCAGATGTGTTTGACACAAAGACTGGCCGACTGACAGTCGGGCGTAACATGACTTTTGACTTTAACTTCTTTTGTCGAAGGAGAGAGGATAGCAGAAGTTTCGAAAGCTCCCAAGCGCGTAAGGCAGTTAAAATATGGGCATGAGTACCGTGTTACCCGGAACAAAGAATAACTGTGCTGGCGAGGGCCGGCAGAAATTTAATAGTCAGTCGAAGAGGAAACCCTGTTTTGAAACACGTTCAGGTCTAGGAGAGAACAAAAATCTTAGTCATGGATCTCGAGGAGACTGAAGCCAGGAATAATTGTACTGGCGAAGGCCAACAGCAATTTAACCGGCCGGCCGAGCGAAGAAAGAAGCCGTTGAACATGGAAGTTCAGGAATCTCCATAGTTGGAACCGTTACCAGACAACGGCTAGTGAAAACAGGATAATTGGCGTGTGCTGTAGTGAGAAGTAGAGTGCGCGTGTAGTTAAGGTTTGTAAGTGTTCAGTAAATCAATTACCAGTCCAAACCCCGTGTCTGGTCACTAACACGTGAAAATATTAAGATTCGCATTAGAATATAAGTGATAATGCAAAGAAGAAAATTTCGTACCTATGTTACTTTAATTTCCTTGAGCCCTCCACAGTTCAGAATGCGCTGGCTTATGCTCTTACGATTGATGAGAATCTCGAAGTAATAATAAGTATAAACGTCTTTTGTGAAGGCTGACTTTGGGCTGTGCGGACCGCTTGCTGTGTCCCATTGAACATTTTGTCCCCTTTAAGTCAATCTCACATCAATGTTCTGTGCCGCTACAAGGAGAAGCACGGGAAGAAACATTTTTAATTAAATTAGCAAGCAGAGACAATAGAGAGGCAGGCTTTTTGTATTAACTAGTCTCCAAGGAATCAAGCTGCAATCTTTCATTTTGTATATCTTTCTGCTCGGGAATTTTTAAGTTATGCGTTAAGTGTGAACTGTAGTCTCAGTTTCCAGGGGAACTCATAAGGGAAACAGTGGAAACGTCGTCTTCATATTAACAATTCGCCAAACATTCTGGTTTCTGTATTTAATTTCGTTATACTTGAGAATTATAAAATCCCGTTTAAATGCAACTGGGAGTCATTTCTTTCGTTTCTCTATTCTTCACCCGCTTTGGTTCTCTCCTTTTTCACATTCTCCATTCCTCCGTTAAAACATTGAATTAAATTGTATCTTTATCCGTCGACTGACACAGTTTCGAAAATGTAGCTGCTGTGTGTATAAGTACATGAACACTGCAACAACTTATACGCAGCGAGGTGATGCACTTAGTCGTAAAAAGTCTTTTACTATTTTGAATAGCATCCTGTTATTTTAGACTACGACGCGCCGTAGCCATGGTCACAATACATGCAAGTTGTCAAGTTCCGCCTCTATCGGCGTTCCCCGGAACTTGTTGCAACTGACGTGGAGCGTGCATTTCTCCTGTTCGAGAAACGTAAAAGGAGTTGGCTTGAGCGGGAACTCGAATCTCAGTTGAGTCACTGGCTGTCCTGACTGAAGATTTTAACGGTTTTCCTTATTCCTGTCTGCCAAATACCAGGATAGTACCTCAATTTATGCCACGTCCGATTTCTTCTGAATCCTTTCGCAATCATTATTCGCAATGTGGCCTTCAGTTAGGGCCGACAGTAGAAACAGTTTAAAGTCATCTGTCATATTAACTACGTTGCCAATTATCAAAGCTCTAATGTTTGCCTAAAGTCGAATCAAATAACAGGTTTTGAATGTGACCATCTACCATAAGCAGTTGTAAACAAATGGAATATGGGCCGATGTTTGCTCCTCAGATAACCTCCAACCTTTTGTCATGACAAATTAACATGTTCATCGTGATCGATTTCTGTACAGTCTCAACATTAGAGTTCCTTCTGTTTGGGCCATTATGTACAGATGAAGCGTATAACCGCTGTAAATTGCAAGGAGGAGCATTCTGTCGTCCTTTTTTTTTTTTGTCAACAAAGTTGGTGGGAGTGATGCAGAATAAAGGGGCGCATTGTGGTTTATTATATAACCAGCAGTCTTCAACACCCTGGTAGGTAGCTTCCCAACCCCCTAGGGCAGCCACTGGATACACTCCATCCTTGTTTGTAACAGGCTTGTTAGCTGAGTGCATTGGCATCATAGAAGAGCGAGACAAGAATTGAGTTCCGGGCCGAGCACTGGGAAGTTAATACGAGTTATGTTAATTTAATGACTTCCCGGGAGAGGGGACGCAACTACTCGCTGCTATTTTATTTTGTTCTTCGTGGTTCTGTGTGCGTGTAAACAGCCATGTACAGGAGATTCGTAAGCGCGCACTCCCCTAAGTATTGTGACATGAAAGCCAGAAGACAGCCTTTGCTAAGCAACGGATGGGTAAACACATTTCCGCAGCAACGAATCAACACGTAAAAATTGAGGAACTGTTGGAAACTGTGTTTCCTATGCGGTCCGTGCCGATATTATGTATAGCGAGGGCCATTTGGAAGAGTCGACAGGAATAAACATTTTGTTAAAAGTTTTTATGAAACAGACTGCATATGGGGCCGTAAAATCGTAAAACAATGAAAAGTCAAATGGCTCAAACTTGATATGAAACTAAATAAAATAAATAATCGATAGATTCCATGTGGAGACGGGGTCGAATACTTCCAGCTTAGCCCTGCGAGTCGCAGGAGGCGACGAAAAGGTAACCCAGTGTCTAGGGGTACAACAGGCCCACCCTGTTCTTGGAGGATATAAATGCGGGGACCTGGCCCTCCAGGTTAGGTGAGTCTCAAATCTGAGACAGTAAAATATGGTCATGAATCACGCGGGACTTGGACCTAAGAATGACTGCGCTGGCTAGGACCAGGGGCAGTTGTAAACGTCGGATCCGTCCTCTCGTCAGAGAGGATGTTACATAAAGACTTATCGTAAGCGTTCAGTTGGAAAAAAAATACTGGTCGTGTGTCTCAAGGGACTTCTCACCAAGACGAACTGATTTCAGGTAAACCGCCAGTCGTAAAATGACTCTGACTCTGAAAAGTCGACAGTCATGAGTCGGTTGTCAGATGGAATTCAGCCGGCAGTGACGTGATCACGGAAGCAGGGGAAGCCGGGAACCTAATAACGCGTAGTGAAGACAAGAAGGCCCTAATATCTGGAGTAGTGATTTGTACAGTTTGTAGATTAGTGAAAGTGTTACAATTATTTGTAATTGCGAGTTTTAAGTGTTCGTTAAATCCATTTATCAATCCAAACTCCCCGTCTGGTCACACGTGACATTCTTTACGAACTTTGGAGCAGTAATTCAGAGTCTCCGCCTTTTATGTAACCATAACGTTCATTTCCGTGTTTACAAGAGACCGCCACTGATCTCTGTCCGTAGCCAGATAAATCAAATTCACGTCCTATGCATTCTAATATTATCCTTCCTTCTGCGCGTAAGTTTCCGAAGTGGTTTTTTCCTTTAGATTTCCCAGCGTTTTTATGCGCTTCTCATCTCTTTAATGTGTGCTGCATGCCCTTCCCATCTCATACCCATCGTTTCGATCACACTCCATGGGTCTTCAGACTGTGTGCCATACCTCTTCAGGGGATTGCTACCTTCTATAAGGGGGGTGAGCAAATCTGAAAAGATTATAGTTGTATCCACGCACGATTTAGGATGGTCGGTAAGATCCATTGTAGGCGCTTTCCGAAAATGTAGCTACAGCCAACGAAACATTTCTAGAATTTTTTCATGAATATACAGGAACGCTTTGTACTAGTGAGAGGTATTGAACTGTTTAGGCTCTTACTGTCATCGTACGTGATGGGAGGCCGGTCTTATATGTTATTTTGGGGACCGGGGGGGGTCATGGTATCAACAATTTTGAAAATTCCTGCCCAATACTAACGTCTTTTGAAGATAAAAAATTATGAGCCTCATTGTAATATATTTTTGTATCATAGGTTTTCTCCTCGTTCCGTCCTCACCATCCCATTTGTCCTCTCCTCTTTCCGTCCTCTCACCTTCCCATTTGTCCTCTCCTCGTTCCGTCTTCTCACCTTCCCATTTGTCCTCTCCTTGTTCCATCCTCTCACCTTCCCATTTGTCCCCTCCTAGTTCCGTCCTCTCACCTTCCCGTTTGTCCTCTCCTCTTTCCGTCCTCTCACCTTCCCATTTGTCCTCTCCTCGTTCCGTCCACTCATCTTCCCATTTGTCCTCTTCTCGTTCCGTCCTCTCACCTTCCCATTTGTCCTCTCCTCGTTCCGTCCTCTCATCTTCCCATTTGGCCTCTCCTCTTTCCGTCTTCTCACCTTCCCATTTGTCCTCTCCTTGTTCCATCCTCTCACCTTCCCATTTGTCCTCTCCTCGTTCCGTCCTCACCTTCCCATTTGTCCTTTAATCTGTGCGTGACAGTTCGTGAGCCCTTGTATGTGATGCTTGTTGCCTACCTGAACCCCGTCAGGCGTTGAACCTTAAGATCACTGTTAATGGAAGGAAGGAGAATGAATCGGTGTTTCATTATTTATGTTTTATGTAGAAGGAAGTCAGTCTTTAAATGGTTCTTTGCAGTTTATTATAACGTTATAAACTTCTGTTACCCAATGTTGCAAGTCTTTCTTAGGTTGGAAGTTTGTATAGTAAGAAGGTAGGCTTTTCTTTTTTAATTCTGCCCGAGGCTTCTTGCTTTTCTTTGCAAAAACTTTACAACTAGCTTCAGATATTTTCATATCTGAGGGCAAAAATGTTGATGTGTGTAATGTCTGTGGAGTAGGATACAGCAGTTTTCTCTTACCACGATTAATTCTCTTTACCATTATCCAGAAATTCTTCGCCAGCCGCGATTTAAAAAGTTGTGGGCATCACTCATCCGTGGTTCTTGATTTGTATCCTGTTTTGTCATCGCTGTATTTGGTCTTACGTATCCGCGTTGTATAATTTAATGGGCAACTTCCGTGCCAAGACATTCACACTTTGAGTCTGCGCTGTCAGCTTGATGACATACGAGTTCCAGATGTTTGGCGTCCATATTACCTGCCGTACGTCTTTATGTCGCGTTGATTATATGTTATAGTTTAGTGTCCTTGTTAACATATTACATTATTTTTTTGTATCTATTGAAGGAACAGACAACTTTGGATTTAATGAGTGTTAGTATTTTCCGCGGTTTCCTAATCCCAAATTTCTCGTAAGACTTTGGTCTTACATAGCGCGATTTTTGCTGAAAGCTATGTTATTGATAAAGGTATCCTTTGCAATTAGCAAGGGAATGCTGTATTAACACAGGCCAAAATCCAGCGCCTGTCCCGTGAACCAAAACATTAATATCTGCTGTTTTTCTTTACACCTGTTAGTTGCAATGTCTGTATGTGCGTGTATTTGCGTGGGTGCGCGCACGCGCTCTGAGTGCCCTGTCTGACGTACGGAGGCATAGCTGTCGCGTAGCTGCATTACCGATATATACGGTTTGATTATAGCAGCAATCTCGTAATGCGTGTGAGCGAAGTTACTGCATATAATCCGTGTTACTGAGTGAAAGCTAAAAGAGAGACAGTGCTACTGTACAGTGTATTTATGGAATATCTTGCATGTGATTCTCAGTTGTAATACTGTATAGGCCTCTCAATGGATCCATTAACGAGACATTTCAGTCTCAAAATTATCATACTGTGGTTTTCAGGGTTTAATGCCGTGCAGTCTGGTAGGTGGTTACGAACATTACGACTAAAATATATTTTACCCTAAAGATGGAGGCAAGGTACTTTAAATACCAGACTACACGTTGTCGATTAAATAGAATTAGTAGTAGCGCTTCTGACTTCGGTTCATGAAGTGCTCAGTTTAATTTCGGGCGAGGCAAGGTTTTTCGTGGTTTTCTTTAGTACGTCCAGGCGAATACCGGTACAGTACTTTGAAATAGACTACGGCTGCTTCCTTCCACGCCCTTTCCAACTCATTGTTCATTAATTATCTTCCCATTCGACGTTATATAGGCTGAGCTACTGAAACCGTCAGTAAAATAAACACTCACCCGTGGAGCTGAGCCCTTCTTGAGAAGCTGCCAATTGTGCAGCTACTCACCTTCCCAGCATTTTATGGAACCTGTGTTCACAAGAGCCCTACACTGGTCCATATCCTCAGCCAGATCAATCCAATCCATACCATCCCACCCTATATCAATCCATTTTAATATTGTCCACCCATCTACGTCTTGGTCTTCGCAGTAAATAAATAAATAAGAAATAGATGGTGTCATAACCAGTATGCGTTCTTCCACGGGCGCGAAAACTACAAATCTCAACTTATCGAGATATGTTGCTGGTTAATGGAAAGGGGTAGCGTCAGACCGCGTAGACGGGGTTGAAATATAGGTTATGTTGTGTGTGAAGCGCAGAACGGAATGCTCGAATGGAAATGTAAGATCAAACCCACGAGCCACGAACGAGTTAAGTTCACTTGTCGGGGTAAGGCTTTTGAGTTGTAATCATAAGATGTCTCTTTCGACTCTCGGACGGGGCAACAGCTACCCTAATTGACATTATTTCCAGTTTTCCTCAGTCCTTTCATGCAGATTCCAAAATAGCATTTCGATTACGTCGTGACCCTTCCAATTCATCATTCATCTATATATCCTACCATGTGACGCTATATACGAGGAAAAGTCAGTAAACATGTCACAAGTGGGTATAGAAGGTAAAACACGTGATATTCAGACCTGAAAAAAAAATTATTTCTCGACATATCCTCCACAAACTTTGATACACTTATCCCATTTCTTTACCAGTTCGTCGAAACCCGCAGTATCGAAGTCTTTTGACTGCTGTCTCGGCCACTTCCGCGCCTCCATTTCAACTTCTTCGTCCTTGAGAGAATTTCTCCACCCAGTTATGAACCGCTTTGCACGACAAACACTTCCCTCCGTAAACAGGAAACATTTCTTTACGAATATCCATTCCATTGGGTCCCCACAAATAAACGCACAACAGAACGCGGCTCTTCTGCAATACACTCCTCAAGCATGGTCGCCATTTTGACTACTGAGACCAGAGTATGAAAATGCGCAAGCTCGCCTGGTACCTAAACTATCATGGAACTGGACTGTGCTGCTACCCAGTGATACGCATAGAAAAACTATTACACCAATTACAGCTGTTTTCTTTCCATTTGTGACCTATTTACTGACACTCGTAGTTTGTCTAGTGACAGCATCGTAAGATAATCGACAGAAAACGTATCTTTTGGTGCTTGAATGAAAACTAATTTTCTTCAAGCCGTCACGATTAGAAGTTTCTATGAATTTAGATTTATCATTTACATTATTTCATTTTAATATTAAATCCCGTTCGCACAGATAAGAATAACCTCTTAGGCTTGATGGAATAGAGTATATTGTGTGAAAACGCTGACATCATTTAATGTGATGTTTTTATAGCGTGTATTTGTTGAAGAGGATAATATTTCAGCATTTCCCCTGGAAGTTGGCCTTACCCATATGTCATGTCTGTTATACTGACGTTCTGCACAATATGAAGCCACCTCAGTGGCGGTTTGTGTTACTCTTAGGCTGAGGAGTAGTGCACCAAGCGTGTCCTTTGCAATATCATTATATGTCGCAAGCAGCATTGATAACAGATTTCTTTGTGTGTTGTAGTTCTCCCTTGCGCATGTGCGTGATGGATTGATTCAATTTTCAATGTTTCCAGTTTCATCCCCCATCCCTTAAAAAGTGTCAGGAATATACACGATTTTAACTGTTCACAGAACATAGTGGAATTTTCCCTAAGCACACTACTGAATCACGGTTAGAAAAGTTATGGGACATGAACGGTACCTAGAAACAGATTTAACTAAACCACCCAAATAATGGCACAGTAAGTACTTGTTTTAATGGCATTGTTTATTAGCTATAGTGTCGAAATGGTTTCTGTTGCATTTTCGTTGTTACTAGCACGATTCATAACATAAATTGGGGAAATGAGAAAGGAATACGAAATTTTTGATCGAAGACCTCGAAAGATACCTCTGAGAAAACATATATTTTTGCACCATAAAGATGCTCATATGTGTCCACCCATGTTAGTTGCGTATTATAAATGAAAGTGGAAATGAAACGTTCAAGAAATATATATGAACTACGCAATAATTTGTTATTAACGTAGTATATTGTCGCGTATTGGGCGTATATCGCGACAAATAACTTCACGCCGTATTTTATATAGCGAATTTTATTTCACATTCGCACCTACAATCACCCAAATTACAGATTTACGATTACTGCTATCTGCAGTATCACAAATAGTACACTCCAAATGCCACAATACAACTGACTGGTTGCTGGCTAACTCGGAACTAACTCGGCGGTAGCTCCAGGACTCACTCGGAGGTAGCTCCAGGACTGACTGACTCTGAATAGCCTTCGCTGCTCCTTATGTAGCCTTGATCGGACAATTGTCGTCTGGTGCCTTGTTGCTAGCCACGCTGTCCGGAGTTGTTGACTGCTGCCTAGCAACCGCGATATCCCTCGGTGACGTCACCGCTACGTTACCGTGCGGAGGAGGGGGAGGGGAGCGCTGACTCACCCGCCGCGTCACTGCTGGGGGGGTAGGGGTCAACCTGTCACAATATTTAAATACGGCTATTTGTAATATATTAGTCAAAATCCAGTGTTTTAAGACTGAAGAAAATTCAGAAGCCCCTAAAATCTATTTGATGTCGATGCAGAATTACTTATCCACTGAAATCACGTTTTTTTTCTTTTATTGCTCTTGTGAGATATTTTACGACGTTGACAGTTGTAACAAAATAGCGTTGAAAAGTAGGACGATAAATCATTTGGAAAAGATTTGGAAGAAAGTGTTTGTGCTCTAATCAAGGTACCGTTAGGACATTTGCCTTAAGGCACAGATAAGAAACTGCGAAGAACTTCATTCAGGATAACGCTGTGTCCTGGCTGAGATTTGAACCGAGTACTTCTCGAATAAGAGTCTAGAACGTTACTGTCACGTCAGGTCGATCGATATGAAAATTTATTTGCACGACAGTACTAATGACGTATGTTAAATCTTTGAATAAACAGAGTCATATTTCAACATTATATTGTGTTTTTTATGTTGGTACCACACAGAGAATTTGTCTCGTTAGTGATGTCTTCTGTTCTGATAGAACACTGATTTAGCAACAGTGGCCGTGAAATAGTGCATGGACATAGGTACTAGGTCTAATATATGTGGAGTTCTTTAATGTTTGTCTTAATGCTCGTAGATGGTTGGTGTTGTGCTAGGTTTATATATCCTACCTTGTGTCCATAGATAGGGAGTAGCTCTATGAATTTGGTCCCAATTTAGTAGGTTCCACCTGAATACGGAGACAGAATCCAGTCTCCGAAACGCTGTATGGTTTATAAATAAAAACAGGACGATGAATGATGTCCAGAAACATCATAATTGCGTCATTACCGTAGTTACCAACCGCCACACGACTTCTGTTCTGATACTAGTATCTGAGCTGGTATGAGAGTAGAACGGTTGTTCGTGACACATGGCGCGGGGACTTTTCTTTTAAGACGTTCTTATAACAATGCTCTCCTAGTGTCAGAGATATAATAAAACCTCTTTATATGGGACATTACGTGTGACTGAGGATTAAGTTTGCCTACCCGCCCTGTGGCTAGTCCTTTCTTGTAAACCTCTTAACGTTTGTTCATCGGATAAACACCAACAAGCTTTGTGTATACAGAAGGCGCGGATTAGGAACATGACAGTTTCCACATTCTCTTTCACCGTTGCAGACATGTATTTGGGAGGTGCTCAGTTCGAATCTCGGATAGTACACTGACCGTCCTGGCTGATCTTCTATATTTTTACTGAGTCCCTCCAGGAAAACGGCGGGATAGTACTTTGAGTAGGCCATGATCGCTTTCATCCACGTTGTTTCAAATTAATCATATCTTAATGAACCCTCAGTCCTGACGATATATAGACTCGATATCGACAGCGTCGTTAAGTGACAAACTAGACAGTACGTAAGGTAAAAAGAGTAAAGCTATGCTTGTAACAGGCCGTGGAGGCCCATAGGTTAGTGAGTCGTCGTGGCTCACACATTTTATAGACAGTCGGTTCTCAGATGGCGGTAAGATTGTCAGCCGTACGCGCCCAACTATGCCTATAAAGGCCGTGGAGGCCCATAGGGTTGTGAGACATCGAGGCTCCCACATTTTCTAGACAGTCGGCTGACACATGGCGATGAGGTTGTCAGCCTTACGCACAGGCTGCTTATTACCCCCAGGAAGATTCCTTGTACTTATTTCTGTCAGAGGCTGAGTCGACCCCAGGGCCATAGTGCGGCTGGATGAATTAGGTCAATTGAAAAATCCAGTAACCTTATCGGGAATTGAACCCGCGACCATCCGGCTTGTAGCATAGTGCCTCAAACAACTACGCTACCGCATTACCCAAGTAGACAGTGCACTTGACCAAATCTTTTCCTCAGCAGTCGCATTTGGCCTCGTAGTATACGAACGAAACACGCAACAGTACTAGTTTTTGTACCGAGCAAGCTGCCTCAGGGTAAATTGAATTTGACTTATGTTATGGAGATACGTGCATCGAACCTCGGCCGGCACATTGCATATTTTCAACTGATATCTCTCCTGGGTTTGCTCTTTCCCTCCAGGCAAATTCTGAAGTAACCCAGTCTTTGTGACGACTGCTTCCTTCAGCATTGCACTTCACCATTCATTAATCCTCCTAACATTCAACTGCATAAAGTCTGAACTACTGAAACGAAGCTGTCTTGCCAAAACTGAGGAAACCCAAGAAAGACATCGGTTACTATTGCCGGTCTTCGGGCCGAGATTCGAGCCCGGGACTCTCGAATGCGAAGCATCATTCCACTGCGACGATCAATAGTACATAATACTCCATTGTCTTTTATTTTGTGTCAGTTCCGTGTTGAAGAAGAAAGATAGTTGTTAATTAAAATCGTATATGTGTCATCCTGTCACACCGCACAAAATTTACGAAGCGGAGCCTTCTTTAGAAGCTAATAGTCGCAGAGCTGTTCAAGAGGAATCACGGGGTTCATTACTGTCTTGCAAAGAACCATATTTGGATCTGCGCTCTGTTTTTTTTTTAACATGCTTTGCACAGTGAGGATTTGTTATACCCCCACCAAACCCCCGTATGGAGTAACGCCCCTTCTCGTCTGTCCGCGACTGCACATTCACTATATTCGCAACACCCTCCATATCTGGAGGTCGGCTCCGTCTGCAACGCGTGGTCCCGTCACGACGTGGTGACAAAGTACGCATTTAACGTGGAACGATCCTACGGTTGCGCCAAATTATGGCAAATGACAGTCATTTTAAATCGTTAGCAGTTTAATCTGACAGTCATATGACGGAACACCACTCACTCACAATAACTATATCGTTTTGTAGGGCCGATAGTTTATCACTACATACAGCATAGATTACATTTTCCACGAACGTTGTTGCACATCAGAAAGCTCCCTTATTACATCTTGACCGGTTCACCAATCGTTACTATCCTCAGGTACTATCGTAGCCTGTCATTTTTAGTTTCATTTTCGAGTTTGTCTCCCCCCCCTTCTCTGCGTGCTTGCTCTTTGTTTCTATTTGTTTTCACCCCACTATTAGGAGCCGGGGTAGCTCAGTATGTAAGACGACGGGCTATGAGGTGAACTGCCGGAGTTCGATTCCCGACAGGGAGAGCAAATTTGTATCTGCTCCACAGCAATCAGAGCAGCTCTGACGCCCACCCAGCCTCCTGTCCAGAGGATACCGGGGGCTCCTTCCCTGGGAATAAACCGTCCGGCACGTGAATTTGACCACTGACCTCCATCTACTTCCTAGTTCAAGAATTGGTGGAGTTATACCACCACTCCCTTTTTCCATCATTTCATAGTACTCAATTAAGCACAGGGACAATTTTGAATTTTTCTTTCGTATTTCTTGTTACTTTTCTGTTCTCCGATTGTATTGGGAGGTATGGATTGGATTCATGTGGCTCAGAATAGATACCAATGGTTGGCTCCTGTGAACATGTTAATGAACCTTCGGGTTCCATAAAATATTGGGAATTTTTGAACGGTTGAGCAACAGTTGGCTTCTCAAGATGGTCCCGACTCTATGGAGTTAACTACCCGGTTATTTGTTTCCTTCCTTTGATCGTCTGTTGATATTCTTTCTGTGTTTCTCCCTTACTGTGTTGCTATCTATCTCTGTGGCTGACTTCCTTTAGACAGAAAAGCTGTATTAGCAGTTATATTTTATGCACTTACATGTGGCTCGTACTGTAAGTGACACTTATATTCATTCTAATTAATGTATTTTTATGTTGCAGGTATGTAATCTCGCTCGGTCCGGTTCTGCCAGGACATCTTAATAATTAGGCTTTGTAAAACTTAAGGAGTGCCTGGCTTCTGCTTGTTGCCCGTAATTAATAGGTAAGTATATTTTGCAAACATTGATTGGTAGACGTGCTTTCATGTGGATCTGCGTTCATATGGAACCGTATATGAAATGGACCAGATTTTATATGCGTTAACAAAGTCTGCTGGAAAATGTGTCTGGTGGTAACTGTGAAACATATGATGACATATGTATTACAGAATAAACTATGATGAAGTAGGTGTACTTAATTTTCGTTTATTTTCTGAAAATAATGTTGTAATGTAAAGGGTGAGAAATGTGATCCAACCGCTTTATGCCTTATTCCGGTTGGTATAGGTCTACAATGCCAGTATTAGGAGATGTAATAGAATTTTAGTTCGGGTAACAAACCCCGTTTTATTAACTCCATGCCATTATAGAACTCGTCTTTATACTTAATTAAATATCGTGGCATGAAAATGGTCGAAATGGTTTGGCACCTCGATGTTCCATTAAGATAAAGTATGGTGTACAGACAGGAAAATTATTATTACATGTACACCCATTGCTAGGCAACGTGTTTGTAAACATGTTCCCCGAAGATCGATTCTTGGTAAACAATCCGTTACTAGGTTACGCAACAGTAGATGAGGCTATGTTTTGTATGTACGCGCCGAGCAAGGGTAGGAACGGGGTTCTCTGTGACCATTTGCTAGGTTACGCAAAGGTTCTTACAATAGAACTGTGTTTTCTGTGTGGTCCGTACCGCGGATATAACGAGATTCCCAGAATACGTTAAACGAGGAAGTGAACCCGTATGGAGGCGGGGTGGAATACCTCCATTGTGACCCTGCGAGTCGCAGGAGGCGACGAAAAGGGAAGTCTCAAATCAGACAGTAAAATTTGGTCGTGAGTCCCTAGGGACTCGGACCCGAGAAACACTGTGCGGGCGCTGCATCGGCTCATATGTCAATATATTTCCATGCTATTACAGCACGTCGTTGTTTGAGAATGTATGCTCACGCTTCACTCACGCTACCTTCATATCGTGGCGTTCATGCTGTGTTCTTGTGCGTAGCTTTGCGTAGTCTGGCGTGTGTCCTTAGGGTTTATTGCCCACTTCTTTTACGTCTCTAGCAAGATTTCCTTCCGAATTTAAGTTGTGTTTGAATGTGTCTTCGATTTAAATGTGATAGTTTACGAATAACCCTAAATAGCAGTCAGTGGCGAGGATTATCGCCCTGTTTTGCTTTACCACCGGCGGATGAGTCCCCGCGGTAGCCATTGGCCTGAAAGTCAAATGGACCTGAAACCCGGTATCGGCATATCCTCGCAGGCCATGCGCCCTGTCGTCACTCACTCTATTATCCCTGCTGATATGTGTTGGTGTTAGTACTGGTGGCGTGTGGACGATTTGGCTGACAGCCTCTGTATTCCATACGTATCAGCCAGCTTGACCGGTCTCTGGAACAGCTGCACAGTGTTCAGACCCGCGTGCCGACAAAGGCATCTGACGCTTGTAGTTAGCTGCTTAATAAACGGTATTTTTGTTGCAAGAATCCCGAGATCACGGTAATGTGCCGTCCTGTTCTATAAAGAGCAAGACATTGCTTCCCTTGATCACGACTATAGACTTCTCAAGAACTCTACTTCGCACAGGATCAGTTGTTCGATAAGTATCAGCTGATCCAAGTTAGTACCAGCTCACCCAACCGGTATGCACAAAATTTTTATTAGCTCGGTCCGTGCTCTCGAACTATCAAAATTTACCTGCTTATGTAGCCAGGATAGCGCTGTCGTTATTGTGTCTGGCTACGGGCTGGACGACCGAGGGGTCGGAGTTTGAGTCCCGGTAGTGTCAAGAATTTTCTGTTCCCCACGTCGTCCAGACCGGCTCTGGGGTCCACCCAGCCTCCTTTCCAATGGGTGCCGGGGGTTCTTTCCCCTGGATAAAGCGGCCGGGGCATGAAGCTGACCACTCATCTCCAATTAGTGCCAAGATCAAGAGAACGTGGATCTATACATCCACTCCCCAATACGCCTTCATGGCGCAGTACTTAATTAGTTAAGCACAGGGGCAACTCTGCCTTACCCTTAATCCCCCATACGACGACGTCCCCGCCAATCGGCTCCAATGGTCGCGCAACGTGGCGAAAAGTAAATTTGTTCTTTCATCTTTGTCATAAAGTGCGCATTGCGGGGTGTGTATAAAGGTAAGGGAGATGTCTCAGCGGTTACAGACACGTGTCGGGTCATTTGTTAAACATATGGCAGTGTATAAGGCTCGCGCGGCCCTGTCGGAATTGGCCGATCGTGTATTCCAAATTAGTATGAGAGATTTAGCAGCGCAGTATGTTCGTATGGAAACCCTATTGATCATCAACCCGAGGCTGTACAATATGTCGGTAGGTCAAAGCAATGGTCTCTCTGACTAGGTCACCCGGAACGGCAGAACAGAGCAGGAAAGTGAAACAAGTCGTGCGCTGCCATTAATATGCGGTGGTTGCACGCGTAAATGAACGCGTAGTAGGGAGGTCTTTTCTATCCTCTATATGACTTCATCTTGGAAACTAGTAAACAAATTTAGAACCAGTTCTGTTCAGTATAAAGCCTTGTTGCGTACTATGCTAGAATCGAATGTAACCTTTCGTGACTTCTTATTGTGTAATTGTATTCGTAATGCAACACATCATTAAGATCTACAGCTTTCTAGAACATATTTTTCTGTGGCGAACCTTCTGCTTCAGTGGTTAGGCTGTCGTGGCCTATTTCATCTTCAATTGAATTAATCTTTCCTTCTTGTGTTGGGTCTTCTATATCTTTGTGTTCTCCCATTGTGTAATTTAATAGAATCGCATAAAGAGAAAACTCCATGGCTTGTAGTCCGTAAGCGAACTAAACCGACCGAGCGACCGCCGCTTGTCGGCGAAGTTAGTGCCAAATTTTGCGGTGTCACGTGGTCAGCGCAATGGTTCCCCACGGCCGTTAGTCCCGGTTTTCTAGATCGGAATATAATCCTATAGCAGTCTGTTTTCTTAAATATTTAAACTGTGTTCTTATCTAATATTGTTGTTTTCTGTTTTCTATGAGAGATTGTAAAATTTTGTTTCGTATTTCTATATTTCTTCATTAATATTACGAATTTCATGTCAGTTGATTCACTGAGAACAGGTTATCTGTAGGTAACGCTCTAGATTTGTATTCTGGAGGATGTTGGTTCAAATCTCGGCCGGATGTGGCCAGTTCTGAGTTTTTCGGTTTCTCCAGTACTTTGAGCAAATTCCTGGGTTGTACTACTTCGTTCAGGCTGCGTTGACTTCCATTGAAATCCCTCTGCACTCATCACTGGACGCTATACAACCTGGATGGTGACGCGTTAAATAGCCATCCGAAAGAATTCGCTTGTGTTCGACGGATGCGTTGTCCAATTTTTACAGATGCAGTTCTACTCAGGCACTGCCATGAATTTGGATCGTTTTAATTGCGTGATTTTTAATCTGATTTTTGTCTGAATTGTTCTTCCGCGTACCGTCAACAATTCATTCTGGTATTTTTAGCTTCATTTTTGGCGATAGCCGGTGTAGCGACGGGCTGCGGGTTTGACGGCTTTGGTTCGATTCCCGGCTCTCTAGGATTGTTCTCTTCTCTACAACGCCGAAACTGGCTCTGGGGCCCACCCAGCCTCCTATCCAATGAGCACCGGGGGCTTCTTACCTCGTGATAAAGTGGCAGGGGCGTGAAGCTGGCCACTCACCTCCATCTAATGCCGAGGTCAAGAATTGTAGAGATTTTCCTCCACCCCCCATATGTGTTTATGCAATAACTCTTAACTAATTAAGCACAGAGACAACTTTACCTGTACGTTTCTGGCAATAGGTTATGCTGTAGCCTAAATAAATGAAATCAGATATCTCTTTTATATGTTATTTTCATATTTTGCATATAACGTGATAAAGGGGAAAAGGTGAAAGTAGCGTTGTCCATGTGCTTAATTAAGCATCACTTCATGAAGACACGTGGGGAATGGAGGTGTAACTCCACCATTTATGACTTCGACACTAGATGGAGGTGACTGTTGTGCTTCACGCTCCGGCCGCTTTACCCTCGTTAAAGATAGACTTGGTGAGCCTCAGAGTTGGTTTGGGCGCTGTGGTGTAGAGGAAAATCTTGCTACTGCCAGCAATAGAACCCCAACCGTCCACCCCGTAACCCGTTGCTATATCGACTGAGCTATCCCGGCTACTTTCGTCCAAAATACCTGTGGCTTTCTTTTGGTGGTTATGTATATTGTGGTGAATATCTCTTTAACTACAAGGAAAGGCGTTTTCTGACTCTTCAGTCCGCAAATTTTGCACAGTAAGGACCCAAGTGTGGAAACCTGTGCGGAAGTCCTCTAGCGGCCCAGCTGACAACCTGTTGGACTGTCCAAGGACAACCGGAGCCTAACTGCTGAGACAGCGGGGCGCACGTTGCTAGCGCGATAAATTGTGGATACAAGGAGGAGACAAGAAAGAAGTGTGGCACCGAGAGAGAGAACGAAAAAAGGTTGAGAAAGTCTGAAAGAAGGAAAAATAATAAAACAAAGAAAGGAAGATACTAACGAATGAAACACGACAGTAAAGGAAAACAAAGGAGATAACAAAGAAGGAATTGACAGTTAATTACTGAATCTTAAATTCATATGTTTCAGGTGCAAAAGAGCAGAGAAGAAGGGTTGTGAAGCTGGACATATGTTTCAGGTGCAAAAGCGCAGAAAAGAATAGTTGAGAAGCTGGACATATGTTTCAGATGGAAAAGCGCAGTGAAGAATAGTTGTGAAGCTGGACATATGTTTTAGATGCAAAAGCGCAGAGAAGAATAGTTGTGAGGCTGGACATATGTTTCAGATGCAAACGCGCAGAGAAGAATAGTTGTGAAGCTGGACATATGTTTTAGATGCAAAAGCGCAGAGAAGAATAGTTGTGAGGCTGGACATATGTTTCAGATGCAAACGCGCAGAGAAGAATAGTTGTGAAGCTGGACATATGTTTCAGATGCAAACGCGCAGAGAAGAATAGTTGTGAAGCTGGACATATGTTTCAGATGCAAAAGCGCAGAGAAGCAGTCTTTGTACTCTTATTGATGGCGACAGTGACTTTCAGTTCTGAAGGCCCCCGCAGTAGCATGGTGCACATGGGACTCAGGTATCCCTAATTAAATTCAGGTGTATTATCGTCGCACGCCAACTCAAAGGAATTCAATTAATCGGCTGCTTTGGAGCTGTAACACATCTTCGTGTTTTTTGCTGTGAGGCCGGCGTAGTCGATCTCTTCACAAAACGACCTGCGTATGTCTGCGTTCTTTCATAAGAACAGTGCTACGCGCTGTATAGGCTGAAGTTTACGTTCACAGTCGAAATATAGGGCTCATCCGAAGACAATTTTAACACGAACAACAAAAATATGAAACACAGGGCTCCCCCATTTTTATGACGGAGGGACCAGCGTACTCTTCAAGAAGTTGAAACAGAACAAGCGGATGATGATGATGATGACGACGGCGACGATGATGATGATGAAATTTCTGGATCTTACAGGCGAATCGTCACTGAGCTTTTCCAGGCCACCGTTGTGACTATGGACCCTACCTATGTACACACACACGCACACACACAGTATATATACCCACTATACTGAGCGTGCGCTTATACCTTGGCTCCATCTAGCCTTCTGTTCAGTGGGTATCTGGAGCTCTTTCCCTGGCAGTAAAGCAGCCAGAGCGTGAAGCTGACCACTCAGAGCATAGAAATCTTCGAACCTTGCTGTCACTGTCCCGTACTTCATTACGATAACTATTGCCTAAATATAAATTTACGTTAGCCGGGCTACGGTCTGGGTTGTGATTCCCGCTAGAGGCAGGGATTTTTCTTTATTCAACAGCGTCAGGACCGGCTCTGCAGCGCACCCAGCCTCCTATTCCGGCCGGAACGTGAAGCTGACAATTCCCCTCCATCTAGTGCCAAGGTCAAGAATGGTGGAGATTTCCTCCACTCCCCCTTACTTCGTGGCGTTGTGCTTAATTATTTAAGCGCAGGGGTAAATTTCATATAGGATTTTGGTGGGAAAGCCACAAGGAAGGAGACCACTAGGTAGACCAAGATGTGTGTGGCTGGATAACATGGACCGTAATGGACCGTAAAATGGACCGTAGAGGGATAGGTTATTAGAATATAAAATTTTCTGCCAAAGAGAGTCTAGGTTATTATAAACTGAAGAAGCACAAGCCACGGTTCGTGAAAAGGTGCTCAGAATTATTAGACCAAAGGAAGAAAGCCAAATTACAGTGGTTACAGAATCCAAGTTAGTTGAATGGGGATAATCTGAACAATATAAAACGTGAAACCAGCAGGCATTTCAGGAACAAAAAGGGGGAATATCTGAAAGACAAAATTGATGAGCTTGCAATGAACAGTAAGAACAAGAACATTAGAGACCTGTATAGAGGAATAAATGACTTTAAGATGAGTTACCAGCCTAGCAGTAACTTACTGAAGGTTGCAAATGGTGATCTGCTAGCAGATTCCCATAACATTTCGAATAGGTGGAGGAAATACTTCTCTCAGTTATTGAATGTACATAGGATCAGTGGTGTTAGGCAGACAGAAATCCATACAGCATAGCCGTTAGTACCTGATCCTAGCCCAGTTGAGGTTGAAATTGCTATTGCAAAGTTGAAACGGTATAAATCGCCAGGTAGTGATAAAATTCCGGCAGAACTTATTCAAGCAGGAGGCGAAATATTACGTTCTGAGAACCATAAGCTAATTCTATTTGGAATAAGGAAAAGTTGTCTGATCAGTGGAAGGAGTCTATTATTGTACCAGTTCACAAGGAGGGTAATAAAACTGACTAGTAATTATCGGGGGATATCAGAGCTATCAACTTCATACAAAATTCTCCCGAGGTTAAGCCCATACGTAGATGAAATTAATGGGGATCATCAGTGTGGGTTTCGACGCAACAGATCAGCTACTGACCAGATCTTTTCAATTCGTCAGATACTGGAGATGAAATGGGAGTATGATGAGACGATACAACAGCTATTCATAGACTTCAAGAAAGCCTATGATTCGGTTAGAAAGGAAGTAATGTACAGTATTATGATAGTTTGGGGCGCCCATGAAACTAGTTATGCTGATTAAAATGTGTTTAAACGAAACGTATAGTGAAGTCCGTATGGATGAACATTTGCCTAATAATTTTCCTATCCAGAATGGTCTAAGACAAGGAGATGCTTTATCGCCACTGCTTTTGAACTTTGCTTTAGAATATTCCATTCGGAAGGTCCAAGAAAACCAGGAGGGACTGAAATTAAATGGGACACATAAGCTGTTGGTCTATACTGATGATGTGAATATACTGGGTGATAATATAAATACCATAAAAACACAGAAACTTTAATTAACGCAAGCAAGGAGGTTGCTCCAGAAGTAAACACAGAGAGAACTGAGTATATATTACTGTCTCGTCAGCAGAATGCAGGGCAAAATCATGACGTTAGGAGAGGTAACAGATGTTTCTAAACTGTGGCACAGTTATTTTTGGAATGACTACAACAGCAAATGAAAACCCGATTCAGGAGGAAATTAAGAGGATATTAAATTCAGACAATCCTTGCTACCATTCAGTCCAGAACCTCTTGTCTTTCCGTCTGCTATCTAAAAACATATAAATTAGAGTATACAAAACTAAACTTTTGTCTGTGGTTCTGTATGGGTGTGAAACTTGGTCTCTGACATTAAGGGAGGAACATAGACTGAGGGTGTTTGAGATCAGGGTGTTGAGAATATTTGGATCGAAGAGAGATGAAGTGACGGGAGGTTAGAAAATAATTGCATAATGGAGCTTCATGACTTGTACTTTTCTCCAAGTATAATTAGAATGATCAAGTCAAGGAGGATTCGATGGGAAGGACGTATGGAACGAATGTGGGAGAAAATGAATGCATATAGGATATTGGTGGGAGAGCCAGAAGGAAAGAGACGACTAGAAGGACCAAGATGTAGGAAAGTGGACAATATTAAAATGAATGTTGGAGAGATATGTTGGAATTATATGGATTGGATTGATGTTGCTCAGGATAGGGAAGAGTGGAGTGCTCTTTTGAACACGGTAATGAACCTTCGGGTTCCGTAAAATGTTTGGGAAGTTCTTGAGTAGCTGCTCAACTGGCAGCTTTTCAAGAAGGGCTCGGCTCCATGGAAATAGTTACGATAGACAGGGATAACTTTATCTGTACTTACATGTGAAAGTAAAGTTGTCCCTGTGCTTAACTATTTAAGCACTAGTACGCCATGGAGACTTACGGATGGATGGATATATAGATCACGTTTGCTTGACCTCGGCGCTAGATGAAGGTGAGTGGTCAGCTTTAAGCCCCTGCCGCTTTACCCCCGAAGAAAGGGCCTCTGTTCCCATTATATAGGAGGCTGTCATTACGGCGTGAAGAAGGGAAAATTTTTTACCCTTCCGTGACTCGACCTGCGACCCTTCGGCCGTCAAGCCCGTAGCCAGTCGCTGTACCTACTGCACTATCCCGGCTGTCTATATGTGAAAGTGCGTAATGTAAATATGCCTCATGAATTGAGGTAAATTTCCCTTAATTCCTTAATTTTGGCAACCGTGGCGTTTTTAGGGATGAAATCCCTGGTGGTTGGCAAGAAGATTACTCCTGAGTAGTTGGGTACATCTCGCATCCTGCGTGGCCTTCCTCATTTCCTTGACTCTTGATAGGATTGGAAGAGAATTCCATTACGTTAGAGCCAGATCAGGTTCATACAGTAGCTTTTTCTTGCTTATTAAATTGAGCGCGACAAGTGTTGGAGCTTTTCTAAGTAATAGGATAACTGTCACATGTTCAGCGGAGATATAAGCTCGATGCTAAACACACAGGCGCACAATCTCTGTCGTGCCGTGTGTGACGCATGACAGGACAGCTGCTGCATGCGACAGGCACGCCTTTCTTTTCGTTTACCTTGTTCAGTTTTCTGTTTTTTTTTTGTTTCGTCCCAACTCCGCCGTTACCACCGTCTTCTCCCACCCTTTGGTTTGTTCCTAATTTCTTTTCTTTGTGTGTAGCTCTTTTCTCTCTCTTTCTTCTTTCAGTCTCTCCGTCTTACGATCTGTCTGTGTATTTTTATATCTGTCCGTCCATGCATCCATAGAGCTATCCATCCATCCATCTATCGGTCCATGCAGGTGTCTGTCTATATCTAATTTTAATAACTGATTACTTCCATCGCAGAGTATCCCAAAGTGTCCCAAAAAAATGTACTCACTCGGGCGTCGGGCAACGAATTGTGGAGATGTTTGGTGATGCAGAGATTTAATTCCAACAAGATGGAGCACCTCCCCTCTACCATCGTGAAGTAAGGGCCTGTCTCGATACAACTTTGCCGGACAGATGGATTGGGCGAAGGGGTAGCGCTGAATAACCTGCGCGTTCACCGGACCTTACACCAATGGTCATCTTTTTGTGGGGATACCTCAAAGATAAGGTTTATGCCGCAAAACCAGTAACAATCCATGAGTAGAAAGAGGAAACTGAAAGACAGTGTCTTCAAATTGCAAACGAAATGCTTCATACAGTTTGTTATTCCTTTGTTCCGTGTTATCAGCTCTGTCTGGATAATGATGGTCATCAGTTTGAACATTTGGGAACAGGCATGGTGCAGCAGACTTGTTTTCTTCAATTTAAATCATTCCTTATATCTGTTTTAAAGAACATTGCATTTGGTGTTATTAAAAGGGTGAGTACATTTTTTGGGGACATCCTATATTTACTTACCGGGGCCCGCCTAGTCTCCTGTCCAGTGGGTATCGGGGGTAAGGCGGCCGGGTCATGAAGCTGATCACTTATCCCCAACTAGTGCCGAGGTTAAAATACGTGAATCTGTACATCCACACTTTCATGGCGTAGTGCTTAATCAGTTAAGCACAGGGACAAGGTTCTTTGTTATTTCTGTCATCTTTTTCATTCTTTATTTTTCCTTCAGACGAACGGACGGGACCGTGGCAGTGCACGTAGCACACTTTGTTGGTCAATCAATACGAGGGAAAGTTAAAAAGACCTGCAATTCTAATTTTCTAAATATTTTTTAAAGGTGCCCATAATCTTCTCGCAGATGCGAAGTCAGCAGACATACGAATATAGCATTTCGCCAGCCAGAATGCGGGAACACAAGCACCTCGGAGCAATATGACGTGGTGTGAGTCATGCTGAATGCCTTAATTGCCCCGTCTGTAACCGTGACGTACTTCTGTGCCTCGAATAGGAAAACGAGGCGTGCCTCATTGAAAGTCACTGCTACTGGAATAATAAAATGGCGTACTGCCGCCTAGGGCTGCCATTGCCGTTCTATTAAGTACACATTAATCAGAAGTTACACGATTAGACACGAGGACCTCCAAGGTAGAAGTGCCGTGATGGTATCCGGAGGTCCATTCGTGGAGTTTCCCTGTGGAGGCAATTCAGCCTCGTCTTCAGTGTATGCTCGCCCTAATTATAGATGGTCTCACTGGATGTCAGCGAAGTTTTACCAAGCAGGCTCGTATTCTGCATGCCCTCTGTTGGACTCCCGGCCTGGACACTGGCTATCCTGACCGGAGGTCTCGTAGTCTTCCTCAGTTCCTCGAGGCAAATGCCAAGATAGTACCTCTACTAAATCACGAGCGTGTCCTACAAAATCTCTTGCAATTTATTTTCCAGCATTCAGTGGTATATAGTCTAGAACACTGTTCCCGACCTCAGGAGTTTCCGAGAGGAGAAGAGGGTTGAGGCCACGAGAAAAAGAAATCAGATTTTGGTGACAAATATAGCTGACATAATTCTTTTTACTTGTAATTAATAATTTCTTCTGGTTCATAGAATTTAGTTAGTTAGTTAGTTATTTAGAGAGGATGGGTTTCCCCATGCACCGCGACCAGTTTAATCTATTGTGCTTCCCTCTATGATATTCTACCAGTCTCTGTACCCTGCCGATAAATGGTGCGTCCCATCAGTCCCGCCGAGCAAGCGAGTTCGGCCACTTGCTTAGCGATGTCTGTAATGCTTCCCCCATCTATCAGAGGCCTTAGAGACTATTGTTGGGCGGGAAACGTCCTGGAATTTGGCTCAGTGATCCCCTTTGGGGATATGAGTTTTCTTTTACGTGCCGTAAAGTTACGACACGGGACACACAGCTTAAAGTCTCTCCCGGAGAACTTGTTCCCTGAATTTTTCCGCCCATAAAAATTCGACCACTTCCGCCGCGTACTACGTTCATAGAATCTAAATCGAGGCTTTAAAAATAGTTATAGTATTTCTACATCTGTCACCATTAGTCGTCGCCAGAGTTCACTGCGCATCATTTTCGTTTTAAAATCTTTTTTTTTTCTCACAGTCCTGGTATGGTACCAGATACTGTTAGTTGGTCACAAAAATTAAAACAAGAAGTCTTGGTGAGAACTGTTTGCCTACTTTCCTTTAATATAGACTAATCACATAGAAAACTACGCATATAAGAATTCCTAGGTGCCGCGGGAATGTGTTCACCTAGCCGTTGCCTAGCAACGATAAGCGATTACACTTACGCACAGACTCTCCAGCGATACGACACGGTCCCTACAGAAAACGATGCCTCAGACAATTCTGTTGTTGCGTGTATATTCGTTCCCTCAGCGTCTTTACCGAGCCGTTTTCTAGGAGCATGTGCAGACAGACACACATACTGATGTGTGGCGTTCATGAATTGCGCCGTTCAGATGTTCTCAGGTGCCATGATATACATACCGAGTTAAAGATTGGTTCAGGCATCCAAAATTTGAAAAGGAGGATCTGGGGGCTCCACAGACACAAAGTTGATCTCACGAGCCTACTTTTATCTTTTTCAAAATAAAGAAAGTAGGCTAACGAGCACGCGCTGGTAAGGTTACATAGTATATTTGAGAAGGGGCACGAGGAGTTGGTGAAAACCAAGGTGCGATGTCGTGGCAGAAATTTGCGAATTACTAGTCTAGTGTCATCAGATAAACTACCGAAGTTTTGTGTGTGACCCTCGTCCCACTGGATCCAGTACATAAAACACTCGATTAGTAATTGTTCCGAAATGCAGACGCTGGTAAGGACCTGCTTACTACGAGGTGCGAGCAGCTGTCGCTTTGAATACCGGATCCATTCTGTTGTTTTACAATAGCAACTCTGTACAAAGCAGGGAAGATAATTTGCGGTGGGAAGATGCTTGTTAAATTCTCTTGTATTCACTAGGTATCCGTGGATCATCTTGACTGCTGTGGGAACCGTGCAAGCTACTGTTCACAATGCGATGCTATACACTCGTCACCTAGATAAGATTACCATGTTAATGTAACTGTGCAGCAGTTGAGCGATGTTTTATTTGAGCTACGAAACGGTCCTCTCATAAATCAGTCGTAGTTCATTTACGTAGCGTCGAATAGTAGTGAAGTCCCATGGCTAGGATAACGTTAAAAAGTAAGATAAATTTCCCTGTAATTAATTAAACACTGTACCATGAAGACACATGGTAGAGTGGAGGTATAGCCCAACGCATTGTTAAGCTTGGCGCTACATGCAAGTGAATGATCAGCTTCGCGCTTCACTGCATAAGGAGGAGGACAGGAGACTGGACGGGCCACAGCCGGTCTGGACGCTGCGGGAAGAAAAGAAACACATACATTTTGGAGATGTAAAGTGACCTTATGCCAATTACAGCGACCGCTCCGTCTAAGACATGCACCGTCTTCGCTCGCACTGACACTGGGATCGTGGGTTCGAATCCAATTCAAGGAATCGATGTATGTTTGCGTTTATTCTCTGTTTGTGTTGTTCTGTGTGTAGGTAGCGGCGTTGAGAAGGGCTGATCCCTCGTCAAAGGAGTCCTACATACTGTGTATAGGATTGAGAAACTGAAAAAGCGGCCAAGGTGTAACAAAAAAGGACTATAGAGCCATAGATAGAGAGATAAAGTGACCTGATGTCCTTTAGAATAGCGTTCATTGCGGTCTTTTTGTTTCTTAATTAGTTTAATTACTGTCAAGTGCATAGACAGCTAATTGATTTAGGGTATTGTTCTCCAGTAACTGTATGTAGGAACCGGAAAGTACCAGGAAAAACCTGCTCGGATAGCCGATGTCTGCCGAGACTTGAACTCTGCGAATCTGTACATGAATTTCCCTGCACCGTGACGCGCATTTTGAGTAATGACATGCAAGAACATGCCAGAAGTATAGCGTGACGTCATGCAGGGTGGTGGCATCTGTGGTGGGTGGTACTTGCAGCCGAACTCACGCATAGAACCTACCTCGTTTATCCTGACAACAGCTGCTGCGGTCTAACTGATTTCTGATGGAAGTGGGAAGCGAACGCCCCTTAAGAGGTGCGTACATCGCAGAGATTCAGAGTTTCAGAATATCAAATGTTTTCAGCTTGCGGGTTTTTTTCCAGTTATTGTTACGGTAGCGTGAGACAAGAGTCCCTTGGTACAGTACGAATTTGAAATAGTACCAAATAAAAAATCTCACTTTCGGCGCAAAGTTTGAAGTAATGCGAATACGAAGAAAAAATAATCTACAGGAACCACATATTTGTTTGGCAAAGGAAACAGAGGCGCTCTGAGAAACCTGCCGTGGTTCCACTTTGTCCAACGCAGACTCCACATGAACTGATTTGGAACTGATCCCGGGCTACCGCGGTGAGAATTCGGCCACTGATTCCTCTCCGACTGATCACAGACTCCCGGCGGTCTAAGGCATGAACCGTTTTCGCCCGCTCGAACACTGGGATCGTGGGTTCGAATCCAATCCAAAGCATGGATGTCTGTGTGCGTTTGTTCTGTGTCTGTGTTCTGTGAGTAGGTAGCGGCCTTGCGACGAGCTGATCCCCAGTCCAAGGATCCAACCGACTGTATACAGATTAAGAAACTGAAAAAGCGGGCAAAGTCCATGAGGGCTGTAGAGCCTTAGATGGATGGACGGATTGCTAGATAGACAGACGGATACATGTATATCCGCGGAGCCTTGTGTTTGTTCCTGGGCGCCTTCATGTGAGATTCCTGATGGGAAAACTGGCGCTAGAAGATTTTTCCGGGCGTGTACTCTGGTTTTATGGTTTCGTGTAACTAAACTCAGGTGGCTACTGACTGATACACGTTTATTTCTTTTGAATTGTGAAAGTTAATTTGTTTATTGGACCTTGCGCATTACAATTTATGAAATTCTTTTTTTATTGTTTTGTGTTTCCCAACTTTATCTGTCACATTCCCTCACTCAGCTCACGCCTACGTTTCAATAACAATTTATCAACTAATTGATCATTGTCACTTCGTAAAAGAACACGTATCAATACGGCTGTTTTACGTCTGCTTTCATTTATTCACGAGACCGCCTCTGTGGTCTAGCTGTCAGAGTTCCTGCCTACAGATCCAGAGGTCCCGGGTTCGATTTTATGAGAAGTGGTGGGTCTGGAACGGGGTCCACTGATCTTCATGAGGATAAGTGAGGAGCTGTTTCAAGGAAATAGCGTCTCTGGTCTAGAAACCCGAGATTAACGGCCGTGGGGATTCGTTGCACTTAACCACGCGACACCGTTTATTCACAAAAGTTGGCAGTAACTTCGCCGACAAGCGGCAGTCCCTCGGTCGGAATAGTTAGCTTGCGGACTACAGGTCACGGAGATTTTCATTTATTCACGAAGATGATCTTGACACCTGAAATTTTACCGTCTATGCCGGAATTCCCAATATATCGAGCCCTCTACATTTGCACAGATTTCCTTCTTTATTCTGCATCTAAGAGCGACGTAAGGACATCTCACTCTTCAATGTGTTACTAACGATCATACTGGCTCTGGGTCTCTGCCTGGACGATTTTCATTGGTCTCTGTAGGCTGATGCTGAGGCCATTACTGCTTCCTTCCACATCCTTTGAAACCTTTCCAAATTATCATTCATATATCGTCTGTCCCATTAGAGAAAACGTAGTGTACCTACCGAAAGCATCGTTGAGTAGCCTACAAATGAATAATAAATTGGCTGTGGCTGTAACGCTTCTGCCTTGCCTTCTGGAGATGCCCAGTTCGAAACTCGGCCTGGTCGCCCACTGCCCCGGATGAGATTTGTCATGGTCTCTTTCGAATCCTCCAGGCAAATAATAGAACCGACGTCGACTTAAGCCACTCACGTTTCCTTCCACGTCCCTACCAATTCACGATCCGCTTATCATCCCTTCACTGCACTCTGTATATTACAAGGTGTAAGGGGAAAGTTGTTCCTGTGCTTGACTAATTAAGCTCTACCATATGAAGGCGTATGGGGAAGTGGCTGTATAGACCCACGTTTTCTTAACCTCGACGATAGTTGGAAATGAGTGGTTAGCTTCACGCCCCTGCCGCTTTACACCCGGTACCCATTGTGTAGGAGTTTGGGTGGGCCCCAGAGCCGGTCTGGACGACTTAAAGAAGTGAAAATTCTTGCCCCCAGAGACTCGAACTCCAACCCCTTCTTCGTCCAGCTCATAACCAGCCTCTATATCGACTGAGCTATCCCGGCTGTTTAAATAAGGTGTAAATAGGTGAAATAATATTGTTTTAATTTCAGTAGCAGTTTATCGTCAGTGTTATGAACTTCAGGAATTATTTCACAATTCCTTAAACGATACAAATCGTTAAATTTAAAATACTGTCACGTGCCTGGGGTTTCATGACAAGTAATTACTGGCTGTTCTATTGGACAAGTCGTCCACGATTACAGTTCCAATCACTACAATCACTCTGACATAACTTCTTCCAGGTGATGCGACCTGACTAGCCCATCGTCTCTACTCACTCATTTGACTGTCAAAGTCAAAGTCACATTGCGACCGACGGCCGGCCAGTCAGTCAGTCAGTCAGTCAGTCAGCCAGCAAGTCTTCACCAGTCATGACCAGATATAGTTTACAGTTTGACAGTTTCAGTCTTGTTTATTTATGGCGCTCCCTCTCTGACGAGAGGACGGGTCTGCTTTTTGTGTACGGTGCTGGCCCTTGCCAGCGCAGTTTTTCTCGGGTCCGAGTCCCTCGGGACTGTTTTACTGTCTCAGATTTGGGGCTTCCCTTTTCGTCGCGTCCTGCGGCACGCAGGGATACGGTGGAGGTATTCGACCCCGCCTCCACACGGGTTCAATCTCTTCTACTCCTCTGACTGTTGCAATCTACCCCTTTAAAGTATATCTTCGCGTACTGCCGAGAGAACACCTTGGCAAGGGTTACGCAGCTTTGGCTAGCGTACCCGTTGCTGCGGGTACTCAACAGTTCGGTCTGCATTAACTAGGCAATTTTCTAAGTTGCGGTCTGCCTATATATTCATTGCCACTTAAGTATGCGTTTTTATTGTAACCGTTACCTAGCAGTGGACGTCATAATCCTGCTCTTAAGCGCCACGCTACAATATTTTATTATATTTACATCGGTATCATAAAGTATATTCAGTATTTACGAGTATATCCAGAAAGCAGTACGAATTCTAATGTCTCATTGCTGTTGCAGAAAATGATATATGCATTGTCCCCACCCTTGGCATTATTTCGCCTGTTACACTGAGCGGAGGGTCTGTTTCTACAGAGCAGATGGGTTTCCGAACTATTTCAACAAGTTTCACGCAAATGAAGTGTTTGCTTACATAGACACAAGACGTTCTGCGAATTATGGAGGGAAGGTGTGTCATTGGTTTGAGGCATTTCCACTTGAGTTCTGCGTGTCAAGGAAGAAATATATTGTTCCTCTTGTTTGTTCTGAAACATGGGCGCTGGCACGATTTCTAGAAGGGAGTGGAGGGAGAGCCAAGGAAATCTGCTTACAGACGTGCGTTTGAACCGTTTAAGAATGTTTTTACACACTGCGGTAGATGACGGGCCTGTGTATTGAAACACAGCTGGCGTCACAAACCGATCCTTTCGAGATCATTTTAGTCTTCTTCCCTTATTTTGAAAAGAGGCTGATGAAATCACCTTGCTGCCTGTGTGTCCTCGCCTAACGTTGCTAGACAACGGCTCTTACAACGTTCCCGCGCAACGGATACACACGCAGCAATAGAATAACTTTTGGACTCACTGTTTTCTGTTCGGCCGTATCGTATCAGATACTCAATGTGTAGTGAAAGGTATTCTTTTTATTGCTAGTGGGGTGGGACTAACAAGTCCCTTGTACTGCGGCCACTACTGGCCTATTGTACCAGCCCCAGGTGATAGGTGAGGGTGATTGTGGAGCAATTGGTGGAATGAAGATTGGCAGGGGAAACCGAAGTACTTGGAGAAAACCTGCACCAGCGCCACTTTGTCCACCACAAATCCCACTTGACCAGACCCCTGATCGAACCCGGGCCGACGCGGTGGGAAGCCAGCGACTAACCGCTTGAGCTGTGGCGCGGCCTAGTGAAAGGTAAGTATGCGGTTATTTCTTACCAGAACTTCTTTTGGGGTTTTGTCTTTTCCAACAACTTCACAAGGGTTGGGACTGGTGGCAGATCATCAGATCCTGTAGTAGTGGCCTATTGCATTAATTCACAATGTTTCAGAAATATCCGATAGCTAGTAATATTGTCGTGTAGAGCGTGACTATAGACGGGGTATTGATTGGTGAATGGATTTATTGACCACTTATACACACGACTCGGATCTGCAAGTAATTACAGCGTTATCGTTGATCTTCACGCTTTACAAATCACCACAGCACTCGCTAAGCCTTTTTCCAGCCTGCTGTGTCATCAGCCGCTTCTTGGCAACGGTTTCTAACAGTGGAGATTCTTCAGCTTCACGCGGTCAGGTTCTGCACAACTTTCCATGCAGAACTCAACTCTTGAAGTGACTGGGCTGCCCCTAATTGTCTTTTAAGATGACCCCTTTGCACAGACCGAGTAGAAGACACCGTTTCTTGTTATAGAGGCGTGTTCACCGTTCCGTTGCGTAACAGCGGCTGTTGTCTTGTTTGTTTGGAGATTTTTGCTTAGCAGCCGGCCTATATATTTCAGTATGTATACTGTGTACACGTAGTTAAGTCAGTCACGGTGGCTGCGTTGTCGAAGACATGAACTGTCTTCGCTTGCTCGATCGCTGGGATCGTAGGTTCGAATCCCACTCAAAGGCATCTAGGTAAAGGTGAAATTGTCTCGTTGGTTAATTAATTAAGCCCCTACGCAATGAAGACTTATGGGGGAGTGGAGGTATAGCTCTATCATTCTTGATGGAAGTGAGTGGTTATTTTTACAGCCCGGCCGCTTTTTCCCCTGGGAAAGAACCCTCGGTACCCATTGGATAGGAGGCAGATTGGACCCTGTAGTTGGTCCGGACGATATGAAGAAAAGAAAATAATGTCTTTCCCCTACTGGGACTCGAACCTCGGCTGTCCAGATCGCAGCCTGTCACTGCTATCGCAGCTCTCTATAGATCTAGGCCTGTGTAACATACATTCATCATTTAGAAAGCGAGCAGGGTGGTATAGAAAACTCGTAGATCCCCTGATGGTTTTAATGAAAGAAATGAGTTTCGTGAAAATGAAAATATTCTTTTAATTACTGAACAGGTTTCAGCTCCCGAAGCCCACATTAGTGCGTAAATTTTGATGGAAAGAGACTTAAGTGCACGGAAATGTAAGCGACTGTGCTGCTGACAGTCGTTTGCACATTTTTTTTGCCTTCCTTTGGTACTGATGGCGTTCTTTGCTGCAGGAAGCGCGCACCTCCATGCGTCACGCACCACTGCTGCACTGTCACTGCACGTGGGTTAAATTCCCATGAAATGTGTTTGTGCTGCTCTCTGTTGGTGCATAATTTATTTTCATAACGTCAAGATTGTATAAGATGAAAACACAATGCATTGTTGTACCTGTATATGCTTCACTCAGGGTTACCCTCCCCACCCTTATCACGCTAACCTTTTATTGTAAGACCGTTGTGATGGCTTTTGTGGGGAGGACATAAGCTGCATTTTCTGTGTCCTACCAACAACCTCTTGTAATCAACAAAGCATAAGTAAATTTATTCCCGTGCTTTATTTAGCTCATTATCATGACGTATGGGGTTGTGTTACAGTTCCTCGCTTTCTGAGTTTCGGCACTGGATGGTGATGAGTGATCAGCTACGCATTCCGGCCGCTTTAACCCCGGGTGAGGAGCCCGCTATACCCACTAGATAAGCTGGGTGGCCTCATACCCTGTCTAGAATGATGGAGAGAAAAGTGTGCTCCTTCCGAGAGTCGAACCCCAGTCTGCCCGCCTTAGCCCACTCACTATACTATCCCAACTTAATCTATTAAAGTTCATTTTACAAACATCACTGTGCCTACCTTTATCGTTTTAAACTGGTCACTTAACGACGCTTTCGGTGTATAGACTATAAATAATGTCCCAGGAGGAAAAAGTCAATATTCTGGGAGGTCACAGTATCGGTCATTCTAGGCAAAAAAAGTGTATATGTACATGTGTCCTATTCCGGACGGTTGCCGAGATAGAGCTATTTCACTGTACACTGTATAGACGAGCAACACGCCATGTCCTCACACGAGTTGCAAAGTGCATTGATATTGACGGTGGAATTTTGGAAAATGTATTATACTAGTTAAACTGCGTGAATTTTGTCACTTGAACAATAAATACCGGTATTAGAAACAGTACCAGTCACGGTAGCCGAGCGATCTAAGGCATGTACTGTCTTAGCTCGCTTGGAAACCGGGATCGTGGGTTCGAATCCCACTCAGGGGATGGATGTTTAGTTTTTGTGTGTGTGAGTTTTTCTGTGTGTGTGTAAGGTAGAGTCCTTGCGACGAGCTGATCACCCACCAAAGGAGTCCTACCGAATGTGTAAGATCTAGAAAAACCGAAGTGAACGGAGAAGTTCATGGAGGTAGGCCTAGGCCCACTGGGGCTGTAGTGCCAAGGGGAAAGAAAATAGAAAAAGTACGTAATGTCTCTTTCTTATCAACAATTTTGGAACTGTACAGTGAAATACCTCTATCTCGGAAACCGTTCGGAATAGGACACATGTACATGTATACTAATTTGCTTAGGATGACCGATATTATGACCTCTCAGAATATTGACCTTTTCCTGATGGTACACCCTGTATAGCGCGGGTTGATATAATGATTAATGAATACAGAGCTGTTGGTTGAATGAGAATTGGCATCGTAAACCGAAATACTCTGAGAACACCCAAATGCTGTTTTGTTATCAGTAAATCCCACATGACCAGACCGGAGATCGAATCCGGGCCCCTGCTGTGGAAAGCCGGCAGATAACCGCCTGAGCTATGGCCCGGCCCGTACAAGTACTATCTATATTTTCCTTAAGGAAAGAAAGGCTTATGGGATCCACGCTTTCTGCCCTGTTCAGATTTTGAACCGGTTGATCTCTGTTCACGAATCTTGGTTGCCATTGGATAGTGCAGTAACATTCATACCTTTACTAAGTTCGTACCATTAGTAACAACAGCGTAGCGGAAACGCAAACTTACGAGGTATGAGCGACAAGAGCACCTCTTAATATAGGGCGCTGAAAAGGTATGTGAAGACAGTTCTTGGAGAAACACGCAGATTTTTTGTTGTTGAATGTAATTAGCAACATGGTGACTGTGCGAAACTTGTCCTTAGCTTCAAATTAGATTATGATGCAACTGGTGAGTCTGTGGTGGTAGGAATGTGAAATCCGATATAGAGAGGTAGTTTATAAACATACCTACACGTTATGACTGTCAGCCAGTGTAGTTCAGTCGGTATAACGACGGGCTACGGTATGGACGGCCTGGGTTCGATTCCCTGACGGGGCAAGATTTTTTCTTCATACGGCGCAAACCGGCTCTGGAGCCCACCCAGTCTCCTATCCAATGGATACCGGGATATGAAGCTGATCACCCGCCTCTTTCTAGTGCCGATGTAAAGAACAGTGGAGCTGTACCTTCACTCCCTCCATATGTTTTAATTAGTTAAGGACAGGGATACGTTTACCTTACTCCTCGCCCAAAACAAAGAAATCTAATGAAGTGAAAGATTTCCAGTATCAGATATGCGTGTTCAGTACATGAACATGGACGCCAATGTGGCGTGGGAGGTGGGAACGGAAGAATTTGAATACTAAAATATCTGTCTTGCTTTGGACTACATCTTTCTCCTCTTACTCCGTACTTTTCATTTTTCAAGGGGCGTCGGATATGAGTCAAAGAAAAGAATGATTCTAGTTGCAACTCTATAAATCATGCTGGTCAAGATCTAGGTCTATAGTTTGTTATATATATATGTAACAAAGTAAAGACCTATATATATGTGTATACGTGTTATGTATTACACATTTCTACAGTTTTTCTCATATATCTCGGAGGCAGAAGGTGTTTTCTAAACGTTGAAAGAAATAAATGATACAGAGCAATACCACTGTCGGCATAGCACTGAATATAAACCGTGGTACAGATGAATGTGAAAGATTTCTCCCAGGATAATAATGGTGAACGCGTGAGTGAAATTTCTCGTCCTCGTTTTAGCCATTCTACTTCTCTCCTCTTTAACGCTTTGCTTATCTAAACCCGACTTTGTGTAGCGAGAGAACCCACGCTGTCCTAATGACTTACTCGAAGCTTTGCAGTGTTCTTAATGACATTTACCTTGTACTGGGGATTCTGCTTTTATCGTTCAAAGATTTTATTTCTGTGGAGAAAACATCTGCTATGGAAATCTGTCAAGAGTCAGTATGAAAATGTCCTTTGTTTTGTGCTGCCTGTCCGTAAAAGGAAAACTGTAGGAAGATGCTATTTGTTTCAAGTGTAAATTTAGTATGATACCTAAGTAGCTAGCCTATATCTGACGGCCAGAGTGAAATTCACTCCCTTTGCTGTCAGTATTTAGAAGCAGGATCAAACGTTCACATTTTAGCTGTTTTCGGATGTGAAATTTCTTACGGAAGTTGGCTCCGATGTAAACAATAAAGTTCGTTGGTATCAACTAACATGGGGGACGATAAATAAAGCATTACAAATGCAAGTAAATAGAGAACAGATCTGATATCGTATGAGTGATTGTAAGTTTCCGTGTTTTATACAGAAGCGAATCCTTAGAACAACAAGCATGTTGGTAAAATTCACGCGGAGGAATTGAGTTTTTTTTTTGGTTGTGTCAAGGTATGTGTCAGATGGGACAAAGTTAAAAGGTACGTATTCTTTCAGGAAGACGCCGTCCCCTGCGGTTAATAATAATATATAGTATTACCTGCAATATTTAATAATAATAATAATAATAATAATAATGAGGCCCGCGGTACCATACTTGGTTGAGGCACTATGCTACAAGCCGGAAGGTTGTGGGTCCGATTCCCGATGAGGTTACTGGATTTTTCAGTTGACCCAATTCTTCCAGCCGCACTATGGCCCTGTGGTTGACTCAGGCTCTAACAGAAATGAGTACCAGGAACCTTCCTGGGGATAGCAGTAGTAGTAGTAGTAGTAGTAGTAGTAGTAGCAGTAGCAGTAGCAGTAGTCAGCAATATTCCAGCAGCTTTCAGACACATCACATTTAATTACGACTGCTGAAGGAGCACGAGCGTCTATATGGCGCTGCCCTCGGGTTTCGCTACTGTGTACGGATCGTAATGTTTTCATACTCTTCGGACTCATGCCAAAGCAGACATGGGTGGTTTCGCATATTCGTTTTATTGTACACATCAGTAGCTTGATATTCTCATGTAACAGTTTCTTTAGAAGCTACTTGTTCTGTGTCCACAACAGTCGCTTTATAAACACTGGATGTCTCGGTTCTGTTCACTGCGGCCGTGCAGGAATTTTGTTTCGAGCAAACTACGCGTATGATACTTGCATAAGGTAGAAATGTTGGGGCGCCCACGTATTAAAGGTATTTGGATTCTAAAGAGAAGAATACAACATTTTAACAGTGTGTGATAGTACTGAGTGCAGTGACCTCTGTTGAAGAGCTCTGTGTGTTTATGGTCACAAACAGACGTGGGATTCCACTTTGTTCTTATATTTGTTTTAGATCTGAATGAGATACCTTTATTTAAGTTTCGGGCTTACCACCAAGTAAGTAAGTTGGTGCAGCAGTAACATGACTTCCTATTTCGCTGTTTACGGCACACATTCTGTAGACCTGATGACTGCTGAGGTCATGTAGCCTCGAATTATGAATCGTAAACTTCTTCTTATTCCTCTGTTCCTGTTGCTCCAACTTGGAGCAGGGCATCAGTGAAACGCTTCGTTTCACTTCAGTTTCTTAATCTAAGGCAGTCTGTAGGACCCCTTGGACGGGGGATCAGTCCATCGTAAGGCCTCTACCTAACAGAAATCCATGCCTTGAATGGGGTTCGAGCGGGCGAAGACATTTTATGCCTTAGACCGCGCGACCACTGTGATCGGCAGTCGTAAGGTGATGAATGCTGAATGCAGGGGGTTGTGGAGACGAGCTTTCTTGGCTTGTCAATTTTTCATTCGGTATTAGAGTGAAAAACCTGAGGATGGCTGGCCCTGGCCGAAGTGTAAATCGTATACTTCTTGAATAAGAGTCGCACGTGTTTCCTTCGTCCCATCTCGGTCAGCTGACACGTCTAACGGACGAGAGACTGTCAGTCCTTGCAGGAGGCAAAGACTGGTTCTCTCATTCCTCCAGTTCACCATACGTAGTAATCCTTTCTTCTCAAAGAGTTCTATCGTCTGGACTGTGACTCCGTGCAGTCTCTTAGAAGTTTACTCATGTTTTGGAGGAACATATCGATTGCCTTCTTCAGGATCGGATACTAACCCAAGCGAGCAAGCACGAAGCTGTAAACTGCTACCAGGCTACACGGCGTTTCACCCCAGAAGATAGTACAGTTCATAGTCGGAGGCCCATAGGGTTGTGAAACGTCAGGTTCCCACATTTTCTAGGCAGTCTGCTCACAGATGGCGGTGAGGTTATCAGCCTTACGCGCATGCCGCCTTTTACCCTCAGGAAGATTCCTGATACTCATTTCAGTTAGAGGCTGAGTCGAACGCGGGCCGTAATGCGGCTGGAAAGATTAGGTCAATTGAAAAATCTAATGACCTCATCGGGGATCGAACCCGCGACCTTCCAGCTCGTAACATTTTTCCTCAGTCAAGTACGCTGCCGCGTGAGGAACCTCATATCTCACTTCCTTTCACTGATATGACGATACAGAAGAGTTGCAGTTCACAGAGTGACGTGGAACACTCCGCGAAGTTGGTTGTTTTAGGTGTAGATTTGGCACTGTAATTTCTTCATGATTTATTTAACAATTCTCTTAGCAACTTGGACTGTATGGCGTCGAATTGTGAGATGATTCTTGAACAGAGAATTGGAAAGGATGCGTAAGCAATTGGTGGTGGCCTACTTTGAGGTAGTATTTGTATTTGAGCTTGCTGTTCCATTAATATAATCTCTTTTTCTTACATATATTTCCGTCTTAAGTTTCGAAATGTGGTGTTGGAGAAGGATGGAGAAGATCAGTTGGAACGATTATGTGAGAAATGAAGAAGTGTTAATTAGAGTCAGTGAGCAGAGGAATATCCTACACGAAATAAGAAAACGGAAGGCTAATTGGATTGGTCATGTTTTACGCAGAAACTGCCTTCTAAAAGAAGTTATTGAAGGAAAGATAGAGGGGCGGATAGAAGTGACAAGAAGACGAGGAAGAAGACGTAAGAAGATGCTGGATGACCTTGGGGACAGAAGAGGATACTGTCATTTGAAGGAGAAAGCTCTAGATCGCATTAAGTGGAGGAATTGTTTTGGAAGAGACTGTGGACCTGTCGTCTGACAGATTACTGATGATGATGATTTCCGTCTTAAACGGAGCTTATTATCTAGTCGCCCTTGTTCCTCACTACATGTTTCGGTCGCATGCGGCCATCATCATCTGTTGTCTATCTTGCTAAAATTGTTGCACGGTATGCCAGTATTGCCGATCAGAGTGGCCGCGCTGCCTAAGGCATTAACAGTCTTCACCCCCTCGAACACTGTGATCGTGGGTTCGATCCCAATCGAGGCATGGCTGTTTCTGTGCGTTTATTCTGTGTTCGTGTTGTCATGTGTGCAGGTGCCTTGCGACGGGGTTGATCGCCGTCCAAGGAGTCATACCAACTGTGTAAATGATAATGAAGCTGAAAAATCGGCGAAGGTCCAGAGGTCTGTGGAGTCTTAGGTATGCATATATGTAGGTAGGTAGGTGGGTGGGTAGGTAGCTAGGGAGTCAGACAGACGCGTTAAAATCACGTATCACATGTGAATGCGACATTTTCTAATTAAAATTCATTATCATCTTAATATTTTTCTCTGTGGTCGTCCATTCATTTAAAAGATATTTGCTTGAGAGTATTTTTCGTTGTTGGATTTACTCTTAGTGGCATTTGTGGTGGACAAAGTGGCGCTGGGGCAGGTTTTTTCCGAGTACTTCGGTTTCCCTTACCAATCTTCATTCCACCAATTGCTCCACAATCACCCTCACCTATCATCTGATACAACAGGCCAGAAGTGGCCGCAGTACAAGGGACTTAGTCCCACCCCACTAGCAATAAAAAAAAAGGATGTAGATGTATTGTTATTATCGGTGTTGGTATATATTCTCAACTGGCTTTCCACGCTGCTAGATTCGTTGTGTTGAATCGTTTGTGTGTGTGTATATCTAACTCCCTGATTTTAGTCCGCAAGCGAACTATACCGACCGAGCGACCGCCGCTTGTCGGCGAAGTTTAGTGCCAACTTTTGCGGATAGAGGGTGTCGCGTGGTCAGCGCAACGAATACCCACGGCCGTTAATTTCGGTTTTCTAGACCGGGTGTGTTAGAATATGTTATTTAATTTTAATTCAAGGTTAATTTGTTTTAATCAGGAAATATCGTGTTCACACGCGATACGTGTTCTCGACGTACAGTGCAACAATTTTGGCAAGACAGATAACACTCGGTGATGGCCGTATGCAACCGAAACATGTAGTGAGGAAGAAGAGTGACTAGAGAGTAAGTTGCACTTAAGACGTAAATATACGTGTAAAGAGGCTAATTTGAGGTGCTGCCCGGAACTTGACTGGATGATCTCCGTCCCGAGATCAAAACCCGGGACTTCTGGAACATGAATTAGAAATAATACCCACCCGAACTGCTTTTTGTTTGGTAACATTGGTTTTCGCGCTCACGAGCTCAACACAAGACGACAAGATATTTGCTCTTCCCGTTTAAGAAACGGTTCTACAAGAACGCACTGTGACCTCAGATTTATGTAGGTATGAACTTCCGTTTCCTGGCACTGTCTCTCACTGATATGAATACCTTGTCCGAAGAATTTAAGGCATGTAGTGTCTTCGCTCGCTTGGAAACCGGGATCGTGGGTTCGAATCCCACTCAAGGCATGGATATCTGTGTGCATTTATTCTGTGTTTGTGTTTTATGTGTAGGTAGCGGCGTTGCGACGTACCCTACCGACTGTGCACAGGATTAAGAAACTGAAAAAGCGGCCAGGGTCCAAAGAGCTCTAGGGCCATACAGAGAGAGAGAGCATGCTGTAATTACAGTTATATTGCAGTTTTGAAGATAAATTAAGAGGGTTCCTTTTTAATTTGCAGAGTGAAGGAAATAATCGAGAAGTGTTAAAGAAATTTAACTTTCCGTAGAGATTTTGAAAATTCCAAACTGTTTTTATCCTCACTTTTCTTTTCCATGTATAAAAGGAAACAGACCACTCACATTTTTGCTGGTCTCTGGAAAGGATCGTTTTTCCACATGGCATTCCTTTCACACGGGTCCAGCCAGCACTTCGTTCTGTTTTAATGAAAAGTCTTGTAGGTCGCCCTTGATATATCCCGCCGGACGGGGAATGCATGCCCCAACTGCGGATGGCTAGAGATATTCTGGAAAAGATATCGTACGTGCTCTGTCCTATCAACATTCCTTTCATTACGTTCATAGACCTCCAGAGTTTGATGTACAGTACACATATTTCGTTGAGACCGATGAATTTTGATTGCGCAGTTGACGTACAGTACAGATATTTTATTGAGGCCAGTGAATTATCGACTAAACAGTTGATGCACCGTATAGTTAGGTAGATGATTTTTTAGCTAAACAGTTGCTCTGTAGTACAGGTATTATATTATGGCCAGTGAAGTCGTGACTGCGCATTTAATATACAGCTCAAACATTTTATTGAAGTCGATTGATGTTTTACTGCACAATTCATGTGGAGTGTAGGTATTTTATTGAGGGCGATGAATTTTTCGTTCAGTAATTGATTTATTTTGTTTTGACGCAGCAATAACCCCCTTCCATCTTCAAGCGTATGGGCAAATGCAACATGTTTATGATAGTGTAACGGATTTGATCAACCCATTGCCAGGCAACAGCTATGTAAAAATGGTCCAACACGCAACGATAGAGGAAGCTGCGTTTTCCGTGTCCGTGGCGACGTCACACAGCAATGGATAGAGACCACGTGATGTGTTTACTGTACGTGCATGTCCGTTCCGCGGCTGTATAAGTAGGTGACAGTATTCGTTAGGGCAGTTAAGAGTTACGAGTCAGTCATAAGCAGGAGGCGTGAGTGCAGAAGAATTTTTAGTTCCGAGGTTCCAGAGTGATTGAAGAATTGAAGACGAAATAGCAAGACGATTTCTTAGTGATTTGAAGTGCTAGTTTCTATGTTGAGATCCGTTGGCAGGAGACGACTAGTGCATGTGCAACGGTGATTGAAAGTGTGTAAATCAGCGATAACGCTGTACTTAATTGTGAGTAAAGAACCCGTTATTTTCGTCACGCGTAACCCCCTGCACGTGCCAATAGTTTCACTAGACGAAGGCGAATTTAGAGTCCAGTGTAGGAACAGCAGCGAATGCAATAACAGGGTATTATTAGTATGGCGCCTGAACTACGTATGCGCAGAAACTGAGACCAGAAATTAGAATCTGTCTTGCACTGTTGATACTTTTTCTTACACATTTCTCTTGCGGGTGCAGCTCGAGGTGGATAATACCAAACAGTGAGATTAGAACACATGTGTAATGTCTATATTATGGAACCACTGTTTTCTACTAATAGACCTGTTAGTTATTCCTTGTATTGGTGAGGGTTCTCCCCCAGAGCAACGGCTCGTTTATAGGTTTCCCCAGTTCTTGAACACTAATACCGTATAGTAACTTGAAATTGGTTATCCCTTTCCAGAATCTCTGAATCATTGGATTTTCATTTCAATATGCATTTGTCTTCCTGTCTCCTTCTCTGGTCTTACTTGTTTCATTCCTTCAGTCTTGAGACCCAGAGTGTTTGGTGGATTTCTTGCTGATGCCACTCTTAGTACGTGTTCCAAGTATTTTCGTTGTGAAGCCGGAAGGTCACGTTTTCATTCCCGATGAGGTCATTGGATTTTTCAATTAGCCTAATCCTTCCAGCTGCCCTGGGGCTTGCTCAGCCTCTAACAGAAATGAGTATCAGGGATCTTCCTGGGGTAAAGGGCGGCCGACGCATAAGACCAACAGCTTCACCGCCGACTGTGAGCCGACTGTCTAGTGAAAATGTGGGAACCTCGACGTCTCAGAAACCCATGAGCCTCTACGGTACATTTTTTGTTTATTTATTTGCATTTTATATGTTGTTTATTGTTCCGACTTTACCTTACGAATGACTCATTCGTCTCGTTGCTAAGCAACCTTCGCAGTACAGACTCGTAGTTGGGAGGTCCTCGGTTCGAAACTCGGCCGGGACACTGATTATCCTGCCTGTAGTTTTTGGCCGTTTTACTCAGCATTCCTAAGGAAAGGCCGGGATTGTATCTCGATTTAGGCCACAAACATTTCCTTCCGCATCATCTCCAGTTCATTATCCGGCATCCTAGCAGTCAGGTTACTGACAGCATCGTAAGGTAACCCATGAAGGGATAGGGGGTGCGACTAATGCGAAGTTCAGAAATAATCTCTCAGACAAATATAGGCTCAAGTAATCAGCCATGAGATGTCTGGCTAGGTACTCATACAGCGGAGGCGCACCATACGCCCATTTAACTTGCAGGAATTCAACCATACACGCCGCAAAAATAAAAATAAATATTTCGACCGATTCCGCCCCCC
>NW_019745080.1:3716830-3717946 GCF_002891405.2 Cryptotermes secundus
GATAGTGTTGTGGGAAGAGGAAGACTAAGAAAGGTAAAGCTATCTCTGTAACAGGCCGTCGAGGCCCATAGAATTGTGAGACTTCAAGGCTCCCACAGTTTCTAGACAGTTGGCTTACAGGTGGCGGTGAGGTTGTCAGCCTTACGCGCCGGCCGGCCACCCTTTACCCCCAGGAAGATTCCTTATACTCATTTCTGTTAGAGGTTGAGTCGACCCCAAGGTCATAGTGTGGCTGGAAGGATTAAGTCAATTGAAAAATTAAATGCTCTAATCGGGAATCAAATCCGCGACCTTCCGCTTTGTAGCATAGTGCCTCAACAAACTACGCTACTGCTTGACCCCCCCCCCCTTTCAAGAGAGAGATTAATCATCAGATGAGTGGGTAGTGTTCAGGTTTCCTGTTTTCCCTTTTTTACTCCTTCATTCTTCCGTCTCCCTCTCTCCCTCTCCCTCTCTCTCTGTCTGTGTGTGTGTGTGTACTGTGTAATTAAAGATACTTTACATTTTACTTGTATATGTACTTTTCATTATATACATACTTATTACAGGGTAAATACAGAATTATGTGCTGTTTGGGCGATTGCAGGGACTTCCAATGATACTATACAGGATTTAGAACGTAACCCTCCGTTTAAGATGCGCCTGCGCCGTATGCACATGTAGGGCTTCGCTCTTATGCTATTGTATTCGTAACGAATGTACGTGTAGCATCTCCAGTCGTTTCACTTTAATGTCAACCGAAGGCCCTGGAACCCAACTACAACTTAACGTACATTTTCTGCTCGGAACACTCCATTGCAGGTTAGTGACGTTGATATTATGTTGACCTGCGGAAGGAGAACGTGATCTGGATCCAGCAGTTATTGTCAGAGCTGCAGGTGTTATATCTGTACATCGGTTGGACAAGGAACTGGAGAGGTGCTTCACCCCTGGGTCACTGCGTTTGTACATATTCACGTCACACGGATGCAGCAAGCCTCGAGATGTGCATACGAAATGCATTCTGAGATCTTCTCTGGTAGCATCACTGAACGTGTTACTGCAGGTCATACACAAAACGAGGAACAGTAACGCCTTCTTCTTCTTCTTCTTCTTCTTCTTCTTCTTCTTCTTCTT
>NW_019745080.1:3717955-3731138 GCF_002891405.2 Cryptotermes secundus
CTGGTTCTTCGAGGGACGGAAAACTTCCCAGTCTTTCCGTTCGATTGATTTATTTCCAATCCATTCCTCTATTCTCCTTATTTCCAACTGCATGACCCACCCATCTAGTTCTGGGTCTTGTCATTTGTCCGTTTCCTTTATTTATTAGTTTTAATGCTGCTCTTGGTATTCTTATTCGAGCAGTTATTTTCTGTTTGTCAGACTGTTAACAGTCGTTTCTCTTTTAAGTGATGAGCCGGCAGATGGCCTCTTGTGTTGTAGCACGGTTGTCTGTTATTAATTAGCGTCTTCAGTTATGCCTAAAACCTTGAACTACGCGGATACTGTTACAGCGGTACAGAGGGTCGCTCCTACGTTCAAGGAGCTCTGTGAAATGTGTAAGAGGGTATGCTCCTTCAGAAGTTAATTATTAATCGAAATGTGTGGAGATTTACCAAGTTTTAGGATATGTCGGTAAAATTCTGAAGATGGAAGCCGTACGTTCCTTTGAAAATCGGTAAATTGCTATCATATTGTACCGTGTGACGGACCACAAGATGGTGTTTGTCACAGTCGTCTCTCTTCAGAGCCAGAATTCTGAATTCACGACCGCTAAAAGTTAGTACAACTGCTTCAGAATTGGCCCACCATTAATATGGCTGTAAACACATACTACAGTACTGTTATAAGCGTGTAAATTGAGGCCTATAAGTTTTGTTTTTTCATTCGTTCTAGTGTCTACCAAATGAAGACACAATACATTCGATTAAGGTAAAATTATTTTCTGCTAAATGTAGTTTTGCGTGTAAACAACAACAGTATTTACTTTAAAATTAAACGAGACAACTACTATATTTACTTTAAAATTAAACGAGACAACTGCTATATTTACGTTAAAATTAATAACATTTGTAGAAATATTTGAGCGGGAATTAATGTGAATTTCTAACTAAAGGTACAGAAGCAAACTATTGTTATACTGTTAAATAGAAAATGTATCTGATTATGTTTCCTACCAATAAACACTTTTAAACGTAATTAACACGACCTTGTTTGGAAACTAACAATTTTCATTGTAAATTCTCTATATGCTGCACACAACATATTCTGTACAGTGGCCAGTTTGTGCTCTTCACACATAATACGGCTTGTAGAATCAACCATATTTACGGCAATGGTCATTAATAACATCAACAGTTCCTGTTGCCCGTTACCATAAATTAAGGAAATCGTGGAAATTGAGTATCGAAATCCAGATTCTTTAGGCGAAATTATTCGTTGCAAAGAGAAACAAAATCCCAATGTTAGTTTCGTGGTTTTCCTCAGACCCTCATGGCGATATTTTCGCAGTTCCCTCGGCATACCAGTTTACATGCTTTTCATGGACTGAGGTATTCGGTAGTACACGCAGTCCATCCCGATAATATTTACGTTGTTTTCTCAGTAATTTCGGCGGAAAATTTTGTGGTTTTTCTCAGACCCCATTGTATGTTGTGGCACATAGACCCATTTTTGTACAGACCTCGAAACGGACGAGTACAGCCGTTGCTATGCAGTAAGTTGTTGAACACCCGTTTCTAAGTAATGGACAGTAAACACGTCGGCAATGCCCAGGCTATCACTAGACAACTGCTCGGTAAACGGATTCCCGTGGCAATGGATACGCATGTAACGGTCTAGGCATTGTTGGACTATAACAGTGGAGACGGTGTTTTCTATGTGGCCCGTGCCAAGATGTTATAAGCAGGACAGTTTGAAGCAACGAGTTAGTTGTCAACATTCAGTTGAGTGAAGTGACGTGAAGTAGCTGGGTGGTGAGTGAGAGAGTTCAGTTGTCAGTTGGAAGTTAGTTAAACATACTCCGTGGCCTGTAGTCCGGAAGCGAACTATACCGACCGAGCGACCGTCGCTTGTCGACGAAGTTAGTGCCAACTTTTGCGAATAGAGGGTGTCGCGTGGTCAGCGAACGAATCCCCACAACCCTTAATCTCGGTTTTCTATACCGGATGGAAGTCAGTATACTGTAAAATTAATATGACTCCATATGACTCCACTGTTTGAAGTGTCGATAAAATCGAGCATACCTTTTTAGGCGAATTTTAAACACCGGCAATCTCACAGTTTTATTTTAAAGGTAAAGAAAGCCTCTTTACAATTCAGCCCGCGATGATGGTAGCGAAGGTACAGCGAAGCCCTCAGTAGTTTGATGTTTCACATCCCTGAACTAAGCTGTTCATAGCGTCGTTAAATAAATCCGAAATAAAGGGAAAATAGAGTGAAGCAGTACTAATGGCTTTGTACGAATTGAGAGATGTTATTTTGCCCACTGTCTAGTTCCGACTAGTTCTCTTCTTTGACAGGGTTACACGATATCGGGTAGATGACATTCAGTATCTCTGTCACATGCGGATCGCAGGAAAAGACTGCTGAAGTTATAATGGGGGTTTCACATGCCATCTTTGAATGCGGTTGGCCTTCTACTGAAACCAGCCGTGCCCTAAAATGGGTCCCCTTTCCTGACTTAATGTGACATCCCGTTCTTTTTTTCAAGCGTTTTTTTCTTTCGCATTTTTCGTCTGTGGGTATCGTTCATGTATTGTATACAAAGGATTCCTCCGTGGGGAAACGAGCCCAGTACCTTGCTGGTGACAGAGCAGCAAAACTCCAGTTAGTTAATACAAATCACTTGATCAGCTGATAAGGAACAGTTTGATGGAACGGCCGCTTTTATGGACAGAACCAGTAATGAAAGGATATACTCTTAACCCAGAGTAAGGAAAAGTTGTCCCTGTGCTTAACTAATTAAGTACTACGCCATGAAGACGTATGGGGAGACTGGATGTATAGATCCACGTTCTCTTGATCTCGGCACTAGCTGCAGATAAGTGGTCAGCTTCACGCACCGTCTTCTTTACGCCTCGGGAAACAGCCCCCGGTACCCATTGGATAGGAGGCTGGGTGGACTTCAGAGTCGGTCTGGACGACATGGAGAAGTGAAAATTCTTGTCTCCACAGGGACTCGAACTCCTACCCCTTGATTGTCCAGTTCATATCCAGTCGCTATACCGACTGCGCTGTCCCGGCTGTCTCTAACCCAGAGTACATTAACTGCATGAAACAGTCCTCTTTAAAAATGTGACAGCGTCTCGGTTAATCAAGAAAGTACCTGTCGCTGACGGCAGTTTTGTAATTTGTCTTAATTCCCCTAATTCGGGGGGATATTTTCTCGATTTTCCTGATTTTCTCCTGACGGAAGATTTTTTTTTTTTAGTTTTTCCACAGACCTTCAAGATTTTTCGGGGGAGGAGGCTCTTCTTAGTCACCATAAGCACTGTTTTCGTGTCATGATATATTCTCCTCTGATTTTCCCCGTGGTTGACATCTTCGCAGTTTCACCCCGGCCTCTCAGGCTTATTTTTTTGTGATATTCCTGCGCCCCTGTACTGAGAATTTTGTTTCCGTTTATATATTTAAATTGGTTATTTAACGGCGCTCTTGATTTTGAAACTTTATAGCAGTTGTGATAAGCTGATTAATGGATGTGCAGCAGTTGGTGGAATGAGAATTGGCATGGGAAACCGAAATACACGGAGAAAACCCGCCCCAGCGCCACTTTGTGCACCACTTATCCTCCATAACCTGACCTAGGATCGAACTTTGCCGCTACTGTGGGAAACCGGAGACTAACCGCCTGAGTTATATCGCGGCCCTTGTGTTACACTGAGTCCATCTTGACGTTTTCATGGTTTTCCTCAGTTATTTCTGGCATATATTTTCGTTGTTTCCCTCAGCTCTAGGGCTTATATGTTTGATGTATTTCTGAGCCCTCTGATTTAGGTTTCTATTTGTTTTCTCAGTGACCACCTCTGTGATCTAGTGGTCAGAGTTCCTGGATACAGATCCAGAGGTCCGGGTTCGATTCCCGGCGCTACCAAATTTTCTGAGAAGTGGTGGGTCTGGAACGGGGGTCCACTCTGCCTCGTGAGGATAATTGAGGAGCTATTTCAATAAAATAGCAGCTTCGGTCTAGAAAACCGAAATTAACGGCCGTGGGGATCCGTTGCGCTGACCACGTGACACCCTCTATCCGTAATAGTTGGCACTAATTTCGCCGACAAGCGGCGGTCGCTCGGTGGGTATAGTTCGCTTGCGGACTAAAATCAAGGAGTTTTATTTTTTCTCATTCTCTTATTACCGACATTTTCGTGGGTTTCCTCATCCCTTCCAAACGACTGCCGGAGTCGTGTCTTAAAACAACTATGCGTTCCTTCAACAGAATCCATAAATGGACATTAGCAGTTAAAACCCTCCTTAAATATGATGAAGCGATCGAGAATAATAAATTAGCTGTAGGCGTGTATGAGTTGACTGTTGCAAGAACATGACATACGAGTACTACCAGCTGCTCCTCATGTGAGAGTTGGGTATGTTTCCGTTTACCGTTTGATCAGTTAGTGCTAAATGATTAATTCATTTAAAGGTTAAGTTGACCGACCCCTATAAACAGTCTGTCATATTCTGAGGGCTCTACTGGGAGCCCACCGTTGTGTCCTGCTGCTGAACTTGTAAATAGTGTCTGTTCAGTGAGGCCCACTACGAACCTGGCTGTCATACTTTATTCTGTTTATTGGTGTCCTCTCATGACCAGGTAAAGATAATGCATCAGGCACGAATGCTAAGTTATAGGAGGTTGCAACGGGACTTAGCGATTTCATGTGCAGTCTAGAAAGAAGTGAAGTCTGGACGTATAAATATTTGCAACCACGAATCATTGCAATATCCCACATTATCGCATAAACACAGTTCAGCGAGTCCGTATCCTAAAGCAGAAACGTGTTATTCAGCCCTGAAATTAGTAGCGGATCTTGAACCATTCAAACTCCTTCAAGCTCCAGCGATTTAGAGTTATGTCTGACGTCACTGTGTCTTGTTAATGTTACAAATCAGTCCTTTAGCATTAAATCAGCGTATGACTAACATTGATGTAGCCGGGAAAGCGGCTGGCTACGGGCTGGACGGCCTAGGGGTTGGAGTTCGAATAACGGTAAAGGAAAGAATTTTCTCCACGTTGTCCAGACCGGCTCTGGAACCCACTCAGCTGTTTCCTCAATTTGTGCTCCTCCATTCACTAACATGTGTTCAGCTCGGGCTGATAAGAATTCTCGGAAATTGCAGTTGCGTTGCGGTTGTCAGTTTCCTTGGTATGCCCTCCGCCGTACACGCTGTGTTCGTATGAGTCACGGTCCATCTGCAGCAACCGAACCCGATCAAGCTGACGTCGTAATCCCCACTGGGTCTCTGACGTAATTGTGAAAGAGTATGTGGGGTTATCTCGCAAGGGAAATAATTGGATGAAGAGATGATAAGTGAGGGAGAAAAACAATCCCATTGGTTACTGCTACCATAGCGACTTGAATAACGACTACTCCAGCTAATAATGTTACAGTTATTACGCACCGTAGTGCTCTTAAACTACAGCGTTCGGCTGTGATACGAATGTAAGTAATTGTATTTATGAAAGCCATTAGCGGCACTAAAACAGTTGTGTAAGATGTAACTAGATACGAACGTCAAATTGTCTCCGTGAAAGGACTCCTCGTCTTTGAAAGTGCTAATAACAATTTCTTCACAGTCATTTAATTACAACTCTATCATGAAAAATAATTACATGTTAGACCTCACTTTTCCACATTAGTGTAGAACACAGCGAGGTAAAACAACAGTATTAAAATGTATTTAAAACTTCTCAAAACGTGTTATATTGGACGTAAATTGTATTTACAATATAAATGAACTCAGCTCATCACTAGGCGAACAGAACCTTTGCTACTTCCTGGTTCCTTGTTTGACTTTTCTTCGACTCTGAAGAAGGGGGTAATATGTTCTTCGAAGCGTCGGTAAACGTTACCAGATTACACAGCATCACATCCCGGAAGATAGTATTTTCCAGAAAACAAGAATATGTTGCTTTCTTTTACTCGTATTTTTATTATTATTCTACCTATGTATGGTAAATTAAGTCAAAGTTTTTTGACAAAATTGTGTTATTAAAATGAATCACATATTAGGCACTGATAATTTTTATTGGTAATATGTGGCTTTAGCCCACTTTCCTTATTTAAAACAATATCAAAAGAGGCTTATGAGATCACCTTGCTGGCTGGCTGGCTGTCCGCCCATCATTTATGCCCCACCATATTTTTTTTTGTTTTGAGGCTTATGATATCACCTTTTTGTGTGTGTATGTGCCCCATAATTTTGTTTTCAATGCAGTCCGTGTCGTATGAAAGGAAAGTGCGATTAGTTCTTACCAGAGTTTATATAGCCTACATTCCTTGTTTTGAAAAAATAAAAATAAGGATTGCGAAGGCGCCTTGTTATTGTTGAAATTACGTATGATAAGATAAACATCATATAATACAAGCCAATACCAATTTGCAATCTGAAACAAGGAAGCATACTTATTCAAAGAACATACAGTTGAAGTTGGAGGCAAGCTTTGAAATACTCTTTGTTAATTTTGTATGCGCGTTCACATCCATGTCGTTTACGTCTTAAAAAATCCGTCTGACTGTACGCAAGAAAGGACCCTATAATCGCTGAATATACTTTCTCATGAATTTGGTGTTGGGGACTTTAACTCATCCCAGTTTTGTTTAAATTGGACAACAGTAACAGATACATATGAGAAGGGAGGCCAAGTTCGCACTTTCGAAAGCCTACTGCATCAGTCTGCCACGTGACACCGCGCTGTGAACACGCATTGTTTTTACACGAGTGCTTTTTCGACTTCGTGTTTCGTTTTGTTTGCGATGGATGGCAAAATCGAGCAACATGTCTGCATCAGGTTTGGCATGAAGCTCGGCAAATCCGTTACCGAAACCCTTGAATTGCTTCGTGAGGCTTTTGGAGAACATTCGGGCTGCGGTTTTTGAGTGGCCTTCACGTTTCAGGGCCGGTCGAGTGTCAGCTGAAGATGAGGAACGTTCAGGGAGACCAGGCAGTGTTGAAAAAAATTTGAGAACTCGTTAACGAAAACCGTCGCTGAACAATCCATGAGCCCACAGACACCACTGGGATCTGTTATGGAGACCCAGGAGATGTTAACAGAAAAATTGAACATGCGCCGCATTTCTCCTCATCAGAACAACGCGCCTGCGCACACGTCCCTGAAAACCACAGAGTTTGTGACTAACAGCATGGTTATCGTTCCATATCATCCCTACTCACCGGCTTAGCCCCATGTGATCTTTCTTTGTTTCCCAAATTGAAAATGAAACTGAAGGGACGACGTTTTGAAACAGTGTTTAACATCCACGGGGATTTTGGTGATTGGGGGGGGGGGGGGCGGNAAAAAAAAACGAAGGAATCGCTTAATACGTTTCCAAGGAAACTCTTTTGAAGGAGATGGCAGCCAGAATTGAGTCAGTTAAGCGAACATTTCTGTTTTGACGTAGTCCGGGAACTTTCCGACACACTTCGTACTTCGCACAATTACGTACACGCGTTTTTGCATGTACCTCGCGCTTAACTCTCTAAATGTTTGTCCCAGAGAGAGATGTTTGGAATAAAGGTTGTAAACAAGTATGAGATACATATTTTATTCTCAGTACACTTTTCTGCAAGTCTTGCCCATTTCGAAATAATTAAATACAACGAAATAAGCGGATCAGAATTTTTACGATATACGTAAACTTCTTAATCTGTTTTCTCTGTGATAAATATGTGTTCGTTGATTTGGTAGGAATACCCGAAGGAAAGGACCACTAGAAAGACCTAGACATAAGTGGGAGGATAATATTAAAATGGATCTTACAGAGGTAAGATGGGGGATATGAGCTAAATCTATCTTACGCGTTAGCGGTCTCTAGTAAACACGCCAATAAACCTTTGGGTCTCATATGATTCTGGGAAGGACCTAGGATAGCGACTGGCTACCGACTGGACGGCCGAGGGGTCGGATTTCGAGTCCCTGTAGGGGAAGATATTTTTATTATCCAATTGATATCGAGGGTTCTTTTCGGGGGTAAAGCAGCCGGGTCGTGAAACTGACCCCTACCTCAAACTATTGCCGAGGCAAAGAATATGTGGATCCATACATTTACTCCCCTATACGTCTTCATGGCGTAGTGCTCAATTAGTGTTGCTTTTATGATGCTGGGAATTTCTTGAATGGCTAAGCATCTGTTGGTTTCTGAAAGGACTCGGCCCCCATATACAGCAGGTAACTCGAGAGCCCCCCCCCGCTGCCCCGGGACTTACGTTTCGTTGCTGCTGTCAACAGTAGAGTTGACACATGTCAGTACTGCCAAAATCCGAAATATACACGAATCTCGCTCAGCGCCCATATTCTCGTCTTTATAACGAACCCGATTGCAAATTCCTTTTCCTGGAAACAGACTCCATGTCCCAGTTTATTCGTGATTGCATCACGTGCCTCCTCCTGCCTTCTGCCTTCTTTGCCCCTGCTTAATTGTAACTGTGATGTGGTCGTGGAGGGACGGAGGAGGGGCGTCGTGAGATCATCATAACTGCTCGCCTTTAGCGCCCGTTGTTCGCGTTAATAATTTAGACCATATTCTCTGCCCCGAGTCCTCTTCCCTGTGTTTGAACTCACGTTACATGGCTTTGCATTTTTAAGTAACTGAGGGTTGCACATGCCTCTTCGGTTGTCTTCTGGGACGATCAATGGTCTGAATTTTTAACATGGATTTTGCGTGTTCCTCTTAAATGAGTCTTTACTGCCCCCACGTCACTGAGCCCCTCTCCCCATTATGTAAATATGAGGGACATAGACAGAAGCAAATGAGCAGTAAAATCCGATCGCGAAACTTCGCGGGCCGGGCTCTGGCCCATTATTCTAAAATTAAATTTAGCAACAGAAGATTTCTAAGAATTTTTAACCACCTAATTGTTCTCAGTAATGCTGCACTTAAAGACGTTGATGCTTTGGAAATGGGTTTTTGTTCTGTTTCTCCATGAAATGAATTTGTATTGAATTCCGCGGAGAGAGAACAATAAGTTCGTAGGAGTCTTTGAAGTCTATCAGTAAAATTATGAAGTCTATGTCATGTTTAGGGCTCTCACTGAACCTTCGTAAAGTTTGTGAATAATATAGAATGTCGAGTTATGACCATTGTAGACGAAGGAGCTCTGGACACAAAACTGCTTAAATGTGAAAACGGCGTATGTCGTGAACTCGGTACTGAGGGTCCAACGTTACGAAGGATTTGAAAGTCCAGTTGTATAGGAAAAAACACTTCGTGGCCTCTATCCGCAAAAAAATAAGTTATATGGAAACATTCATTAAAAATATATCTCGTTTATACTTTTCTATTAGTGTTTTTTTTATTGTTAATGGGGTGGGACTAAGTCCCTTGTACTGCGGCCACTTCTGGCCTATTGTACCAGCCCCAGATGATAGGTGAGGGTGATTGTGGAGCAATTGGTGGAATGAAGAGTGGGAAGGGAAACCGAAGTACTCGGAGAAACCCTGCCCCAGCGGCACTTTGTCCACCACGAATCCCACTTGACCACACCCGGGATCGAACCCGGTCCGCCACGGTGGGAAGCCGGCGACTAACCGCTTGAGCTTTGGCGCGGCCCCTTTCTGTTAGTGTTTCTATACACTTTGTCGAGTCTCTGCCTAGCAACGATAGGATGGGTACACAGACACACAGATTGATGGAGGAAATTTATGAAGTACGCCTTTCAGATGGGCTCAGGTGCCGTGATATACGTACCAAGTTCCATAAAGATTGGTTCAGGCTTTCGATAGTTAATAAGGGATCGCATAAGCCTACTTTCATTTCTTTCAAAATCAGGAAAGTAGGCTAATAAGTCGTTTTTATTCATATCAATTTGATCTTATTGGGGAATTTTCAGAGTTAATCACCATTTGACTAACATTTTTTTTTTCAGCCAGTCCCATGAAGTCATTTTGGACACAAAGCTATATTTTACAGACATGCAGTTACCTTCTTATGAATTAGATGAATATAACTCCTCATCATAGCTGTGTCACATAATTTCACTATTACATGCACAAAATGAAATGCAAACAGCGGAACATCAATTTATTTTGTAGTGGCAGAACCATTTACGTATATATCACTCATCGCGCCTGAGGATTTCAAGAACTACATCTCAGGTGCAGTGTACAGACAGGGAACACTGCATTTTCGTGCTCGCATTTGACATCTGCTGACATCTAGTAATTGAAACCTAAACAACGTGACAATATCACGAATTGATTGCTAGGCAATAAAAGGCATGGCGAGTACTGTGGTGCATTTAGCATTACGAATAAACTGTATTGTTTTGTGATCCCTTATTTCCACCGGCGTCATCCGTACGAGGTCATAGTTCGCTTTTGTGGTTTCCCACGTGAAACTATGCCGTTTCCTTTGTCCATTGGATGGGATCCCGAATGGACCCAGCAGCCGGCCTTGACGCTGTGCTAATCTTTGGGACTGCAGTTTCAAAATTCCCTACTCTAAGAAAAGGTAGGGCCGCGCCATAGCTCAAGCGGTTAGTCGCTGGCTTCCCACCGCGGCGGCCCGATTTCGATCCCGGGTCTGGTCTAGTGGGGTTTGTGGTGGACAAAGTGGCGCTGGGACAGGTTTTCCCCGAGTACTTCGGTTTCCCCTGCCAATCTACATTCCACCCACAATCACCCTCACCTATCATCTGGGGCTGGTACAGTATGCCAGAAGTGGCCGCAGTACAAGGGACTTAGTCCCACCCCACTAACATTAAAAAAAGTAATGAAAGGTAAAGTTGTCCCTGTGCTTAACTAATTAAGCACTACGCCATAAAGACGTATGGGGGAGTGGATGTATAGATCCATATTTTCTTGACCTCGGCATTAGTTGGATGTGAGTGGTCAGCGTCACACCCCGGCCGCTTTATCCCCGGGAAAGAGCCCCCTGTACCCATTGGATAAGAGGCTGGATGGGCCCCAGAGCGGCTCTGGACGACGTGGAGAAGAGAAAATTCTTGACTCGAACTCTGACCTCTCGGTCGTCCAGCCTGTATCCAGCCGCTTTACCGACTGCGCTATCCCGGCTCATTTCCCTACTGTATTAATAATTCAGTTAATTTTTTTTTTTGTTTATTTACGTGCTAACTCAACAGGCCAATTATAAAGTAGGCACGAAGAAAAGAAATAGTAATAATACTAAGAGCAACATCAATAACAGCGTACACTCCATTTTTACGTTATCTGCCAGCCTAATGTAACAGATTTTCCCCTTGTCCGCGTTTCTCTTCAAATACACGCGATTAGCACCGTACAGGCGTTCTGAAAGATTATAAATGTATTAATTTTTCAGTGCCATCCTCTTGAAGCGAAATGTGGTTTCATAGGGAAGAGCTGCTGCTGCTCCTGTAAAGCGTACAAGTGAACAAGTGTTTAAACCCTCCGAGTCTCTATACAGTACAAAACACTTGATATAAAAACAACAGTCTGTTCATGACGTCACACAGACCGTATTACTGTTACAGTTTAGTCTGGTGGTCATACGGTTTTACCGTTGCGTTTTTTCTCACGAATGTTGTCGCCTTAAACAGAGTTGGGTATTTAATGTTATATTGCCACTGCTCTGTAAATCACACGCATCCAGTATTTGGGATACTCTGTGCCATGTGGAGTGACCTCTTTTTAATTACTTTTGCGCCATAGATCTGTCAATGGCTGTACAGCCCTTGTGGACCTTGTCCGCTTTTTCAGTTTCTTAATCTCTACAGAGTCGGGAGGACTCCTCGGACGGGGGATCAGCCCGTTGCAAGGTCGCTACCTACACACACAACAACACAAACAGAATAAACACACACAGACATCCATACCTCAAGTGGGATTTGAACCCACGATCCTAGTGTTCGAGCGAGCGAAGACGGTTCATGCCTCAGACCGCCGGGCGTCTGTGATTGGCACCCTGAAGATAGTTCTATTTTATTATTTACTTAACAGAAATACTTAGGGGATTAGTGGTTAACGGGGATGAGAGTAGCTGCTACACTTAAGTTTAAAGGTATAAATACAGCAGGCAGGAGTGAATTTCAGTGTTTTTAGGAATTGATGAAATGCTTTGTATATGTTTGCAGTGAATTTATAAATTCATTTCTGACGTTTGTTACTGCTTTGTCGGGCATCGTTGCTCCCTATATCATATCGTAAGAGCTGCTGTCATCATCATCATCATCATCGCCGCCATCACCGTCTGGCAAGGGTTTTGCTCGTTAGCCCTTTCCGCTTCCGAAACGTCAAGCCGCCGAAAGCTGCGTGGGAGTTTTCTTCTGATGACATCCTCAGTAGATGTTCCAGCTAATTTACAGAGCTGTATATATTATTATTTTACAAATGAATTAAGAAGAAAAATTCTAACGTTTATTAATAGGTGTTTGAGATATGTGTTAAGAATTTGGTGGCCTAGAACCATTTCTGATAGAGAGCACTGGCATTTGTCTGGCCAAACAGATATACTCGTAAATATGGAGATAATTTAGATGGATGGGCCACACGCTGAGGGAGGATGATGAACAGCCATCAAAGGTCGCGCTTCAGTGGAATCCTCGAGGAAAGAGAGGAAGAGAGAGACCAAGAAACAGCTGGAGGAGATCCACTCTGAGAGAAGCTGCAAGAAGCTGGAGTGAGCTGAGCTAGTCAGTGGCGGATCGGGACAAATGGAAACAGCATGTAGACGACTTATGCTCCTGATCGAACTGCGGAATATATTATCATTGTTATTATGTCGGTTTTGTGCCACATGAAATTCTGCTTACAAGTCAATTTCATGAAAACAGAAACAATGTATGTGATATGCCAAGTTATCATACCGACGTACCAGGATCCTTCCCTTGTCCTTGAGACTCAACACGTAACAGCTCCCTGGGAGCAACAGTTCAGAATGAATTAAATGCTGCGTTATTGTGCGTTTCTAGTTCCTCTTATGCGTTCTACACGAACCGCCGATCTCATACACTCAGGAAAGATGAGATTGATGGGGTACGGTATGCGTATCAGACAGAAGTGTTGCAGGAAAACATGAAGGTAGAGGTCATTTGTAAGACCTGGAAGTAAATGGGATACAGGAGCGTGGATTGTATTAATCTGGCTCAGTATAGGGATCAGTGGCGGGCCTTTATGCGTCGGGTTCCGTAAAATGTTGGAAAAATTTTGGCTACCCGGGAAGCTATAATAATA
>NW_019745080.1:3732155-3744753 GCF_002891405.2 Cryptotermes secundus
ATAATAATAATAATAATAATAATAATCACCAACCTTCACTGATTTTTTTTTGTTTTGTCTTTGTGTTTTCCTTTGGTAGTGCTTGAATAGTAACAGTAATTGTATAATAATAATAATAATAATCATCATCAGCGTCAATTGGACCGTCGGAGCTCTTCCGGTTCATAAGTAAGACGTACTCCTGAAAATGTAAACCGTTTAGATATCGGTTCGATAATACTCCTTGGTTGGGTGATCGGCCCGTCATAAGGAGTCATCAATTCAACACTATCTCAAGTAAACATGCAGATACGTCTATACCTCGAGCGCTATTGGAACCCGCGATCGCAGTGTTCGACCTAAACGTAAATGCAGATGCTGTTAACGCATTATGATCTAGTTTCCCCCTTGGGCTTGTCAGGTAGTCGGAGCGGCGGCTCTGTTCCACAAGAACGCCGCTCGGGGCCGATCGAAACCGGCAGTACAAATGCTGAGACGCAAGAAGACGATCGCGCGTCCTTTCTGTTTCAGGTGAGCGTTCCCGTCGTTCTTTAAACAGAAGACGCGCAGCCCTCCTGAAAGGTAGATGACAGGGATTGTTTCCATGTCTCCATTCCTCGCCCATCCGCTTTACATCTCAGAAATTACATATCTTCCCTTTGCATTTGTCACGAGACGTCGGAAACGTCCAAGATATTCAGTTCAATTTAAAGTTATATCTTCCCAGACAACTAACTCGTCGTCTTACAACGTAATACAGTATATATTTTTATATATTCTCTGTCGGTCTATTTCAGGTTGGCTCATTCTAAAATGACCGCCTCTGTGCTCTAGTGGTCGGAGTTCCTGCCTACACACCCAGAGGTCCGGGGTTCGGTTTCCAGCGATACCAGATTTTCTGAGAAGTAGTGGGTCTAGAACGGGGTCAACTCAGTCTCGTGAGGATAATTGAGGAGCTGTTTCAAGGAAATAGCGGCTGCGGTCTAGAAAACCGAGATTAACAGCCTTGGGGATCCGTTGCGCTGACCACGTGACACCCTCTATCCGCTAAAGTTGGCACTACTTCGCCGACAAGCGGCGGTCGCTCGTTCGGTATAGTTCGCTTGCGGACTAAAGACACGATGTTATTTCATTCTAAATTATTCTACGGAAAAGTGTATTAATGTTGATGAACTGGTGTTAATACTGCCTCCATCTTCAAGGTAAGCTTCCATCCTGAAGATAATGTGGATAATCTAAGTCGTCACCATCATGAAGCATTTAAGTCTAATTTAAGATAGGCCAAATTAATTTGGTAATAGTTTAATGCTGTATTTTCGTATTATGGTGTATATGGGTTACACAGTTAGGCTTTGTTCGGTCATTAGGGATGGTCGCGTCTTGTCTTCTTGAGAAGCCACCAGTCGCTCAGCTACTCAAGAATATCCCAGCATTTAATGGAACCCGAAAGTTCATTACCGTGTTCACAAGAGCCCGGAACGGGTCCTCATCCTGACACAGATGAATGCACCCCATTCCGTCTCTCCAAGATGCATTTTATCATGTTCCTTCCACTTATGTGTAGGTCTTCGTAGTGGTTTCTTTCTTTCCAGTTTTCCCACGAAACCCATATAAGCATGCTACATGCCTTACCAATCTCATACTCCTTGACTTGATCATTCTAATTATATATGGCGAAGCGAGCTTTACGTCACTTCGGAATATTTTTCGCCACCCCGCGAGTAGGAATTGTAGCCTTCGTCTACCCCAGAAAGAGTGCGTGACCTACTTCCTGCCGGTGTATTTCTCCATTTTACTTTCATATCATCGCCTATCGTCACCACTTTTTATCATCCGTAAGGTATCAGGCGCTCATCTGTTTTACTAACCCATCAAGGGACAGTTAAGTCCACCATCAACCCGTTTAACAGGAAACAGCGTGATATCCATTGAGCCTCTGCGCTAAGAGCCTTATTCTAATTGAGGCAGAATGAGAACGAGGCTCGGTGGAAATGCACGTGATCTACAGGGTGATTCATTCGGAAAAGACCCCGATCCAGTAATTATAAGTTACGCAATGATTTACTAAAGACAACTCAGAATTTTGCGACACTTGAGTCCGTTCGCACCTCCTCTTCTGCCATGCTGGCCGCACCCTTTGCAGCATGTACCGTCATATCGGCCTGTGTATCCAGGAGGAGGGAGACCAATTATCTCCACATCTACCATCAATAGATTATTTTGTTATAATTATTCTTTCGGGCCTCCTTCGACTGAGGAGGAGTCGTAATATTGCAGTCCAGTTGTCACTGATCTACTCTTCGTTATTTGCCATAACATTCTACGCAGCTGGATCTAACCAATTGAAAGCGTCCTTGAGTAAACCAGAATGAACATAAATCCTTTCTATCCAGTCTCCGAATAGCGTTTTTTTTGGTGGGGGGGAGGAGATCGTTTTTGAAACACCTGAGAAGCATAAATCAAGCACTTCTTTTACTCGCATCTGCTATGGGAACTGGATTGCGTCATCGTGAGTTGATGACGTAGACCGCTTTGTAAGCATCAGAAAGTTACTAGAGTTTATTTTCAGCTACTTTCAATGTTTCATACAAAAAACTCCCTGACCTGTAGTCCACAAGCGAACTATACCGACCGAGCGCCCGCCGCTTGTCGGCGAAGTTAGTGGTCAGCGCAACGGATCCCCACGGCCGTTAATCTCGGTTTTCTATACCGGAGCCACTGTTTCCCTGAAATAGCTCCTCAATTATCCTCACGAGGCTAAGTGGACCCCGTTCCAGACCCACTACATCTCCGAAAATCTGGTAGCGCCAGGAATCTAACCCGGATCTCTGGATCTGTAGCCAGGAACTCTGACCACTAGACTACAGAGGCGGTCCAGTGTTTCATACGTCTGTAGGAAATTATAATATATTTACACAGGACATTTCTTCCGTAAGATCATGTACGCGAGGTTCGTGGAGTAGATGGACTTAGTATATCCGACTGAACATCATCTCGTCTAGTTTGCGCGTCATCAGATTTCCTGTAGAAGTCAGTTTGAATATCTTCAGATTTACAGCTGTCTGTCCACTTAACAACGATAGCCTCTGGGGGTTAATGGTCGTGAATTAGGGTAACATTCTCTCCCGTTTCTCACTCTGCTCCTCCCACCGATTTACCCCTTTTCACATATCCGCGTGGCACGATTGAAATTTCAACGGGTTTTGTGATCCTGTGCCAGTCGGAAATCGGCACGAGAAGGCTCAGAGCCGCAGCCAGGGTAACTACCCGACCGCCATCTCTGTCAGCCGCCAACACAACAAGTGAAAACCACGCTGATTCGTTTCCATTCCGCTCATGTCGGTTGCAGTTTTCCCAGTGGAATTCAGCGGTTGGATTATGCTCTCTTTGTGTGCCCGCCGTAAAAAGATGTCATTCGATAGTGCAGGGTGGCTTGGAAACATTTTGAAATGTTTGAGGTCTGCAAACTGCGTCTGGTTTTGACTGCTTGCGGTTTCAGTGTTATTTATAGCTGATAGTTAACAGTCCTTTTATGCCAAATACAAAGTTAATTAATTTCATAATGACATATTGTCATTTGTATGTTCTCTTCACCGTATATTATTTATGTTGTAACGTGAAGGAAGATGTGATGGGTGGATCATGCAACACGCATGGTAGAATGCTTGCAGAATTTGAAGTCACCAAATTGACATGGAAGAGATCATATAGGAAACAATACTGAAAGGGATATTTATGGAAGAAATAATGACTGTATTAAGTGGATTGTTCTGGCTTAGGGTATCGTCCATTGGCAGGCTCTTGCGACTCTCTGAACATTCCGTGCCCTGAGTGGGATTCGAACCCACGATCCCGGCTTCCGAGAGAGCGGAGACAGTGCATGCCTTACACCGCTCGGCTGCCGTGACCGGCAAGTTACTTATTTGGTGGAATATGACGTAAGGCTTAATTAAACCTGTGACCAGGGACGATTTAAAAATTTCCAGTCACACGAAATATTTTTGAAACTTCCTCTGTGTTTTCCGAGAGTACTGTTTCCTTTATCTGTGGCAGGGAAAGATAAAGTTGTCCCCGTACTTAATTAATTGAGATTGGTGGTCGGTTTCACGCTCCTGCCGTCCAACCCCCGGAGTACGCATTGTGTAAGAGGTTAGGTGGGCCCCAGAGCTGGGCTGAACGCTGTAGAAAAGACAAACATCTCTTGTCCCTGCCCCGGCTGTTCAGCCCGCAGCCCGTCGCTATACCGGCTGAGCTGTCCCTGCTCCCCTACCCGTGACAGGGAGAAGTTTTAAATTTTATGTATGACGGACAGGCGTTTGAAATCTTTTCTTTCCCCAACACACGGACCATTTCGAAGTTATATCCTTCTTGACCCTGTGTTACAGAGGTTCGTGGTTTCCAGAGTGGGGCTGTTCAGACATTTTTGCGTCAAACCCAAGTTTCTCACCTTGTAGTACAGTAGGTTTGTCAACTCCTAGGTACGCAGTACACCTTACATGTGCACAGCGCCTGTTGTGTGTGAAGTATTTTATCCATTTTTTGAGACAATCGTGTTATTTTGAATCTGGGATAGCCCAATCGTTATAGCGACGGGCTACTGCTTGTACTGACGAGGAATCGGTGTTCGATCCAAGGCAGGGGCCAAAGTTTAACAGTGTTAAAGCCGACTGTGGGGGCACACAACCTCTTGTCGAGTGGCTACCGGGGGAGTAGAGCCTCACCACTCACCTCCACCCAGCGTCGAGACTGAGAATGCGTGGATCTGTACCTCCACTCCCCCCATATGTGTTCATGCCGTGGTGATGGGTTAAGCACAGGAACACATTTTGCCTGCTGGTGTATCTGTGTGCGATATAGTTACGTTGCAATTGAAGCCACATAAACTCGGAGCTGATTACTTACTATACTGTCATGCTGACTTCAAATTGAAGCCTATAGAAAGGACACTGTTGCACTTCGTGTGGCTTTCAGGTCATGATGGCTGGACAGGGAACAAGGCATGCATGTAAATTGCAATACAGTTGTGAACGAATGAATATTTTTGTACCGAAACATGCGAATTGTGCTATGTACTTTCAGATTTCATTGAAAGCACACATAAATGTGATTTCTGTGTTTCAGTAATAGCCCGGTAAGCCTTATCAGTGCCATGTATTCCCTCAGATTTTGTTGTTGGTATTTTTAGGTTGAATATTGTGATAATGGTGGAACATTGAGCCTGTGCCTGTCCCGCTTCAAAACAAGAGGCGGTTGAAGAGGGACATGCTTTTATACTTGTTGACACTGCCTTGTTTTTTGGACTTTGTCTCCGCAGTTATTCATGTTTTCGGAAATTGGCCTCTTGTATTCTATGTGAGATTTGGGGGTTCCATGGCGGTGACTATGAAGGGTACTATTTTGTGGGTGCATTACGGTACGTTCTCTGGCATGAATTTATCAATGTTTTGAAGAAAAAAATGTGCTGCCACTATCTTCAGAGTCCATAAGTAATTCAAGCAAGCATCGGCTGTGCATTCCTCCGAAACGTCGGTAAATTTCTGCCAAGTTACACAGCTTAACACTCCGTAATATTGTAGCGTATAAACCCCGTTTCTGGTCAGCAAATTATTATTAAACGGGGATACACAGCCGTTGCCGAGTAACGCAGGCGTGTTCCCGCGGAAACGGTTAGAGTACGACAGTGGAAGGGCCTTCCAAGATATTATAGGGTGGACAGTTGGGGCAACCGAGTCAGTTGGCTGCAAGGTTTAGTTGAGAGTTGAGAGCCAGCGAGCAATGAAGTGAGCGCGGAAGTTGAATCTCCGCTGTTAGAAGCCGTTAACATGGAACGACTGGTGAAGACATAGCAGGCTGGAAAATACATAACGTGTGCTCTAATGATTTGTAAAGTGTGGAAATTAGTGATGGCGCTGTAATTACTTGTAGTTCTTAGTCGAGTTGTATGAGTGACTGTAGACGGATTTTGGATTGGTAATTGGATTTATTGAAAATATACAGATCGTAATTGCAAGTAACTATAGCATTATTGCTAATTCACACACTCTGCAATTCACTACAGCACGTACGAAGTCTTCCCATCTGCTGTGTCTTCACTGGTTGTCGCCTGGTAACGGCCTCAATGCAATAGTTTCCTCAACTTCCGTGTTCACGTCCTAACTGGCCGGAGACTGCCTCACAATTCGCCCTTTGCTCGAACTAACTCCGAAGCTTGCGGCCATCTCACACCAACCGCCTTCTATTCTCACTGTCGCCTCAAGGTCATCTTTTAATGGCCCTCGTTATGTGGCCTCGGCACGGACCGCACATAAAACACCGCTTTCAACAGCTCTTCAGTTGTTACGTGTGTCTGTCGCGGCCATTACCTAGCAATGGCCATTGTTTACAGTGGAGTTATATAGCAGCGGCTGTTGTATAGCTGTCTATTTCGCCGTCGTTGCCTAACAGCAGCTCTCCGTGCAACAATACTATTTTTGCTGTATTCTGCTTTTGCTGTTTCGTTTTTGTACCTTGACAGAATAGGCTGTCTGGCGTGTTCCCATTCAGAATTAAGTAACCCTAATATTCACAGACAGACGGTAGGGCTCCTTGGACGAGTGATCAGCCAGTCGCAAGGCCGTTAGCTACACGCAGAAGAACACAAACACAGAATAAACACACACGGACAATCATACCTCCAGTGGGAATCGATCTCACGATCCCAGCCTTTGAGCGAGCGAAGGCAGTTCATGCCTTAGACCGCGCGGCCACTGTGATCGGTCTTAACTACTCGTATTTAATTATTTTTATATATGCCTTAGGTTGTTTCTTTTTTCTCCTTGTTCACTTGTCGTTATCGTTTAACTGGTTGCATTGTTTTAGGCTTGTAGGAGTAAAAGTTTGTTCCATAAACTCACATCCAGAAATTGGTCTTTCCGCCTCTTGAAGATTTCTGTCTTCTGGCTTGTGACGCCGTGTAGATAGGTCCCAATATTTCCGTCTCATGAAGATTTCTGTCGTCTGGCATGTGAAGTCGTGTAGATAGGTACCAGTATTTCCGTCTCTTGAAGATTTCTGTCGTCTGGCATGTGACACCGTATGTATATGTACAAATATTTCCGTCTCTTGAATATTAATAATGTCTTCTGACATGTGAAGCCGTGTAGATAGGTACCAATATTTCGTAGAAACTGCCGGTTCTATCTTCAGGGAAGACGAGCTCTTCGTTTCTTAGACGAACTCTTATATTTTAGCGAGTGAGTATATAGTACACGTACAGTGTAGTGACGCTTATCCAACTGTTTATGTTGTACTTGTAATGTCAGATGAGATTGGAAGTTGATTGTGAATGGTGAATTGACAAAGATTTGGAACGAGAGACTGTGTTTACTGTTTCTACATAATATCTAGCATTCTGTAGGAACGGCTGAGGTACACCACGATACATCTGAGTAAAGACGGCCAGTAGGCTGGTCGAAATTTACGGAGAATCTCTCTTTTCAAATTAGAATCGCCGATACACTAACCTGCTCGGTGCCTTGTTTAATCGTAGCCAGTATCACACCTGGATATTCAGTTGCTTCCAAGCTGTATTTACGTCAGGCAATGTATCCTGTGTTGCATAGACTGCCAGCTCCTGACAATCCGTGCACGCCCACTCAGATAATTCGCCTTTTCTCTCTCTCATCACTCGGCCAGTCCATGTACTCATCTTCCCACGCATACATGGCTTATTCTTCCATATAAACGATAATTAATTTAGTCTTTACGTACTTTCTTGAAGTTCATAGGTGAACTGGGCCTTTTCTTCTCTTCCTATTTCCACACGTCAAGAAGGGCATAGCAATATACAACGAAACTGTATGGTTCTGTCTTCTGGGATATAACGCCGTGTGTGTGTCCCAGTTTTTGTTAGGAGGCTTATGAGACCATCTTGCTGTCTGTCTTTCCGTTTTTTTTCTTCACATTAGATGCGATCCGTGTGGTATCACAGTCGATTAATCTTCCCAGTACTTCTCGTTGCTGTAATACTCGATTTAATCAGAAAAAGGGTTATTTCATACATGTTACCGAAAAAAGTGAAAACTTGTTAGGCTGTGTTTCTGAATGTTGTTTGTTTTTGTTTTCCTTGGCACTACAGCCCCAGTGGGCCTAGGCCTACCTCCATGAAACTCTCCGTTTCACTTCGGTTTACTAGATCTTACACATTCGGTAGGACTCCTTGGGCGGGTGATCAGCTCGTCGCAAGGCCTCTACCTGTACACAAACACAGAAAAACGCACACACACAAACTAAACATCCATGCCCTGAGTGGGATTCGAACCCACGATCCCGGTTTCCAAGCGAGCGAAGACAGTACATGCCTTAGACCGCTCGGCTACCGTGACCGGCAGTGTATAAGAATAATACAAGATTTATAAGAATAATATAAGAATTCAGTTCGTACCTCAGAGGAAACAGATCCGAACCCACCATCCCGGTTTCCGAGCGAGCGAAGACAGTGCATGCCTTAGACCGCTCGGCTACCGTGACCAGCTCTTCTGAATGTTGTAGTTGCTTAATTAGTAATTTCTTTGTTTTGTTATGTGCACATGCCTCAAATTTGGTCTTTCAAGAAAGAACAGAGAATAAATATGGAAATTAAATGCTGAAGAGTTGGTTTGAATCTGGAATATAATAACTGGTAGAATGATCTAAAAGAATTACACGTGATTAGGTTAGAAGTTTGTACCCTGCGCTGGAGGCGACCATACTGAGGCAGAATAAACAAACAGTTCAATGGCAGAAGCAAATATTAAGCGAAGTAGACAAACATTAACATTTCAGCGCCGTAGCTTTCTTTTCTCTTCCCTTTCTCTTGTATGTTTATTCCCTTTTTTATCCATATTTATATTTTCCCGTGTTTTTCTTGTTGTTCTCTCGTCTCTCCCTTCTTCCGGATATGGAGTGAGGAAAAAATACCGCAGCTCAGGCTGAACTTTTTAATTTTCGTTATGGACCGTACATCAACAGCGGTTCACTCTAGAAGGGAACTGCGACCGAGCAAGCTGGCTCAATCGGCAAAGCTCCTGACTTCTATTCGGGGGACGATCGGTTTGAATCTCTTGTTCGACGCACCGGCAATCGTCACTGAGAATTTTCGTGGTTCTCCTCAGTCTCTGCAAGTATATTCCGGGCTGTTAACCTGAAATTAGGCCACGACCACTTCCTTCAGGAGCCGGGATAGCCCAGTTGGCATGGCTGCTAGACTACCGGTTGCACGGCCGTAAAGGAGGCAAGAGATTTCTCTCTCCTCTACAGCAACCAAACCGACTCTGGGGCCTACCCAGCTTCCCGTCCCGTGGGTCAGTTCGACTCGCGTGTGTATAATGGAAGTTACACTACGTAAATTGATACCTAATTGTTAATTGTGTGACCTGAATATGGCACACAGGTGCCGAAACATCATAAATAGAAAAGATGTTTGCTTTGTAAAACAGTATTTTTTTTTAACAAAGAAGTAAAATACTACAGAATTCGTGTCCAGTGGGCACCCTCCCCGGGGGGGGGGGTAAAGATTACCACTCCCAGTGGGAAGGTTAAGAATGAATGGGGTCATACTCCCACTCCCCCATACACCCTCACGATGGCTGATTATTTAAGCATATGATAATTTTACCTTACTTTACCATTCCCTTCCACACGCTTTGTAGTTTATTATTCGATGATCATTCTGCAGTTCTACGGTTTGTAGTCTGAGCTAGGACAGCGACGTTAAATGAACCGTAAGTAAAAGAAATGAAGTCAGTAATGTCTTCCGCTTCAAGTCGAGGCACATATGCCGGCCCAGTTCCACTTCGTTAATGATTCAAGAAGCATTAAGTGTACGCCGGTTTACGGCCGGTAGGTCAGTAGCCTTCTCGACCGGCGGCCTGACTTGCTTGCTGGAGGTGAACGGGGTACCTGTCGGTCTTTTCCACGCTCGTAGTGGCCGTTGCAATAACATGAAGCCAAGCTGTAAGCGAGATGCGCTTGCGGGTTACAGTAGCGCATCTCTGTGACATCCATTAGCGTAGAACTGCTCGTATTTCAAGAGCTCTTTCTTAACCCTATCTACAGTTACTTATAAACTGTCTTCTGAGACTTTCCGCCGTGTAGTCCAGTAAATGTTCATCGATATTCCAGAGGAGCATGCTGACTGCATTTTCATTGTCAAATTGTACAAGGGAGAGTCAGTAAATAGGTCACAAATTGAAGTAAATCAACTGTAATGGTCATAATAGGTTTTCTGTTTTTCTTTTTATTGTTAGCGGGGTGGGACTAAGTCCCTTGTACTGCGGCCACTTCTGGCCTATTGTACCAGCCACAGATGATAGGTGAGAGTGATTGTGGAGCAATTGGTAGAATGAAGATTGGCAGGGGAAACCGAAGTAATCGGAGAAAACCTTCCCCAGCGCCAGTTTTTCCAACACAAATCCCACTTGACCAGACCCGTGATCAAACCCGGGCCGCCTTGGTGGGAAGCCAGCGACTAACCGCTTGAGCCATGGCGCGGCCCGCTAATAGGTTTTCTGTGTGTATTACTAGGTAGCAACACAGTCCAGCTTCATGACAGTCAGTGTAGCAGACACGCATGCACATGTTCAGAACTGGTTTCAGTAGTCAGAATGGCGAGCGTTCTTGAGGAGTGTGTTACCAGAGAGCAGCGCTCTCTTGTGGCAAGAGGACTCAGTGCAAAGGAATGTTTCCTGTTTACGATGGGAAGTGTTTGTCGTGTAAAGCGGTTCACAGCTGGGTCCGGAAACGTGGCAGACATTTCGCTGATGGCGAAGAGTTTGAAACAGAGGTGTGAAAGTGGCTAAGACAACAGCCAAAAGACTTCTGTGCTGCGGGTTTCGACGCACTTGTAAAGCAATGGGACAAGTGTACAATGTTTGTGAAAAATATGTCGAGAAATAACTTCTTTTTTTCAGGTTCGAATATCGCATGTTTTATGTTTTATATCCATTTGTGACGTATGTACTGATTCTCGTATTCCAAGCACGAAGCCAGTCAGACCTAACCAGAGAGCAGCTGAAGATGGAGGCGGTACGTCCTTACGAAACGTTGCTTGAACTTCTACGGGGGCTACACGGTTTCAGTTCTCGTTGCTGCTTACATCTAGCTGATTCTTGCATCACTTACTCTTCTACCCTGAAGATGGAGGCAATTCCTACGAAAGTTAGGTGAACTACTGGACTACACTGTCATATTCCAGAATATTTTTTTTTGTTCGTGGGATAGCGTGAGACTTGAGTCCCCTTCAGTAGGTCGGCCACTAGTGGGCCTGTTGTAGCAGCCGCGGTTGCTAGATGTCCGTGGAATGAGAATTGGCAGGGGAATCCGTAGTACTCAGAGAACCCCCCCCCCCAATCCCCCTTTGCCCACCCCGCTCCCCCCTTGACCTGCCCTCACACCCAAACAAGGCCGCCCCGCGGCGNCCCAATGCCACTTTGCCCACCACGATTCCCACTTGACCTGACCTACGATCGAACCCAGGCCGACGCGGTGAGAAGCCGGCGACTCCCCCAATGATCATGGCGCGACAGACGCTGAAGACGGTGCTGGTAGACACCGCGGTGAGGACTTTAAATCCAATGTACGGACTTTTGTGTCAGAGTGCTTGGCGTGGCTGCAGAATATGTTTAAGTACTGCTGCTCGGAACACAAAGAAATGACCTACTTTCATTACAGTTAGTTTGATTTTTATGGTAAGAAAGCATTGCTCTTGTGTAACGTGTTAAGATATAGCAGGATTTACATTCCCCTTCCACTTAATTTACCAGCGATTTGGGCTGTCTCTGCCCCCCCCCCCCCGGCCACTCCTCGTCGCCATCCACATTCAGGACTCACTCTCTACATTCCATATAAAGATCTTTAGAAATGACGCTGCGTGATCAAGAGCTGAGCGTCCGGTATACAAATAAATCCAGGTTGTATCATGCCTGTTTAGTTGACAACGTAAGTTATAGGCAAACAAATGTCACCTAATGAAATAAAGGGTCTAGTTAACAGATGCTGTTTCTTCTGGCATAGCTCGGTCTACCACATTCAATATTTCTCTGTGGGCAGAGAATTCTGGAGTCGAGTTTGTTTTTTTCTCTGTAACATTTGCAAAAGGCCGCGAACTTGGGCGGATTGTCCACAATTCAGTCTAGAAGCTTTTGTCTTCTCCTCTGCTGTCTAAAGACGTAAAAATTAGAACATAGCAACATTGTAATTTTGCCTGTGGTTTTGTGTGGTTGTGAAACTTGGTCTCTGACATTAAGGGAGGCACATAGACTGAGGGTGTTTGAGAACAGGGTGCTGAGAATGTTTGCGCCGAAGAGGGATTAAGTGATATGAGGTTGGAGATAACTGCACAATGAGCTTCAGAACTTGTACTCTTCTCCGAGTTCGATTAGAATGATGAAGTCAAGAGGATGAGATACGCAGGGCATGTAGCACGCATGGGGAAAGGAGGATACATAACAGTATTTTGGTGGTGAGTCGTAAGGAAAGGGATCACTAGGAAGACCTAGACATATTATTATTATTATTATTATTATTATTATTATTATTATTATTATAAACACAACCTCAGCATCTCTGGAAATACGTTTCTTCTTTCAGGAAACATACTTTA
>NW_019745080.1:3745200-3786167 GCF_002891405.2 Cryptotermes secundus
AATCCTGCTCCTCCCTTCTGGATAATGCTAGTCTTCGTGTTCCTACTTGCCATGTTCGAGACTTCTCTACTTTTAGCGTTCGTCCCTCAAAAAGACACTGTCCCTCTTCTAGGTGCGCCCTTGCTACCAACGTGGTGGGTAAAGATCTCGACATATTTGCAGACGGAGCGGTTTCTCTGAATCATATTTTACAAGCATGTACCAAACCTTTTACGGTGTTACTTGATTAGTGTTTTCATTCACTACAAATATGTGTTACCTCGGCTAGCTTTAATTATTCTTATGTAATTGGTTTTAATTTATTGACTGGTTATTAATTTTATTAATTTTATGCTATCACTCACTGGTGTCTTATCTTAGTATTTAGTTACTAACAGTATTAGCAACATTCGTAATATTTCATAAATGTATGTATATATTTCAGTCTTCTTTAGATCTATGTTCACAGATTTATTTGTCGTATTTGTATTTTGTTTTAATTATTTTGTACCTTATATACTCGTGCTAACTTTGTAATTGGCCGCTGGGCTGTTAAGTTATTGCACGTAAATAAACATGAATTGAATTGAATTGAATTGAATTATTAGAGGGGGTGGGTTTCCCCATGCACTTAGACCAGTTATTGGTCCATTGTGCGTCCCCCTTTAATTTCTACTGTCGCCATACCCTACCGGTACTGGTGCGTGCTATCAGCCAACGAGGTCGGCCGTCGGTACCTGATATTTCCCCCATATACCTCCCTTTTGCTCAGAGGTCTTCTAGAGACATGAGGATCTTTTACGTTCCGTAAATGTAGGACACGGGACCCACGGCTTAAAGTCCCTCCCGGAGGACTTGTTCCCTGAATTTTTCCGCCCTTAAAAATTCGACGACCTCCGCCGGGTTTGAACCCGCGTACCTTGAGTCATGAGGTGGGAACGTTACCCCTAGACTACGGAGGCCGCTTAAGACCTAGACATAGGTGAGATGATAATATTAAAATGGATTTTTAGATAGGATTGGGTGATATTGACTGGATCGATCTGGCTCAGGATAGGGACGAATGGAGGGCTCTTTTGAACACGGTAACGAATCTTCGGGTTTCTATAAATTATTGTGGATTTCTTGAATAGCTGAGTGACTGTCCGCTTCTTGTGGAGAATACTGTAGCCGAATTCATTTGTTCCCCTCTTTGTAACGGTTGTAACCCGGAATAATATGTACGTCTTTTAGAGATACAAACATTGCTGACTTATGGTGCACTTCTGTAGACAGATGGCCTTGAAAAATTAACATGAAAAGATGTGTGCGGTAGGAGGCTTTGTTCGTTTGTTTGTTTGTGAGTTGTACTTATTTGACGGCCATTATATTATCCTTCATAAGAGAATGGTCAGAGAGGACAAACCAAAACCTGACACGATTGTGTGAATGGAACACACTTGCATGACTACACAGATTCATGCTGGACCGGTGCGGAGTGAGCATTCTTACGTAACAGTGTTTAGATGAAGTGGATTTGCATATTTCTTGATGACTGTAAGCACCTGTTTACTGTGCGAATATTTTATTGACATAAAACTCATGCTTCTCCATATTCAACATGTTAGTCAATATTATGAAATGCTTGCCTCTCTGTAGTTCCCACATCAAGGCTACAGATTCTAGACAAGGACAATCTTCTGAATGAAAATTCCCCTTTTCGAGAACCCATTAATGACCGAAACGTGTTTGCTCTAGTGTTTTCTCATTTAATTACAGGGATCAGTTTTATAGGCAAAAATTGACATACTTTGGTGGAGCTGGGTTTAGTGGCATGCTCTTGGAGGTTAATCCTACAGTGGACCCTCGAACTGCGAACGCTTTGATGTTCGAACAACTTAAAACTCGAACAAAAAATTCGAGGAAAATCCGGTTTTGATACTCGAACAAAAACTCGAAAGTCGAACAGAGAATCACGTGGTCGTCACTCCATGTAGAGAAGTGGCGCCCCAATATCGCAGTTTTGAACAGGAATATCAACCTGTTTAATGACGATGTAATGCAACATTTCAGGAATTTTTTAAAAAATAAACAAAAATAAATGAAATTAGATAGATTTCTCTCCAAAGAAAAATCAAGTGGTGGTAATGTTAATGAACCACAGCTCTCAGCCGGTGGATTCCAGATGAAAGAAGGGTAATTCCCCTTCCAGTGAGTAGTAATACAGTAATAACAGTAGTACTGGTTCAGTTAGTGTTTCCCAGCCAGTGGGACGCGTACCCACTGTTAGTACTTGACGGTCGGCTGTGTGGTGCGTAAGGTCTAGAAAGTAATAACTTCATTAAAATTGATGTAGCTAATACTAAAATGAACTTAAAATGTAGTTCTCCAAAAAATATGTTTTGTTTTTAATATGATGGTAATGTGTTTTACTTTTAACAGAACGGCCGGTGTGCCGCAGGGTGGAAAGGGTTGAAAATTACTGGTTTAAACGAATTTAGGCTTCATAGGATTATGGCCTCCTTTGCTATCGTCCTTCCATCTACTGTAGGTTTTTTAAGGCGAGTTACATAGCCAAACTGACTTTTTTAAAACACTGAGTCGTTACGTACAAGTTAAATCCCATAACGCAGTATTATTCCGTTTTTGTCCCTAAGTAATTGAATGTAGGCGTATAGGAAGATGAGGGAAAAGTTACAAAACATGGTTTTGTTTATTAGAAAGCGTTGTAATTAGTTCAGCACGGGGTCTGTGGACGCCACAGCAATTCATTTTCATTACACTTAACCCATATGGTGGTGCCATCTGCGGAGAACACGGTGAAAACCCGTGAATATTGCCTTTGGATTTTATCGTCGTAAATTCATCAAAACACTTTTAATTCTGGATAATGTAATTAACAGAAGTTCAAAAATGTAATATGAAATAATTATTTTTGTTACGTACTTGGTGTTCGCTGCTTTGTTAAGTTTGATTACAGTTCTTTTAATGTTCATAATTCTCATTTATTCCTAATGGCGTCATTGTATTTCCTACCTGTGTAAGTGACATATTTGTCATGTCATGCTGATGGTAGTTGCTTTAATGGAAACTGGATGCTTCAGTCCCTTTGAAGTAATAATTGTAGTCCTCTTTTAAACCACCGAACAGAAACGTGCTCTGTCGTCTGCATTGTTACAGTACGATCAACAGCGAAGTGATATAACCTTTTTTTTTCCAGCTAATAAGATGAACACGGAAGTGAGTGCTGTCGACAGATTGGGGGGGGGGGCCAGTACCCAGTTCTCAGAATTTGTGTTATTTACACGAAATACATAAACTGATCTCAGGGATGTCATGTTTGGTTCTCTGTAAATCCGCATCTCGCATCTGCGAAATAATTCAACAGATGTCAAAGAAATATGGTATTTATGTCTGCTGTGAATATTCTGTCGAGGCCACTGGATTTTTCAATTGACTACTCCTTTCAGCCTCACTATCGCCCTGGGATCGATTCAGCCTGTAACAGAAATTAGTACCAGGAATCTTCCTGGGGGTAATGAGCGGCGGGCGCGTCACCTGTGAGCCGATTGTCTAGCATATGTGGGAGCCTCGACGTCTCACGACTCTGTGGGCTTCCACGGCCTGTTACAAAGAGCTTTATCTTTATATCCTACAATAATCTTTGGGCTCACAGACGTAAAACACGGAAGCGAGTCCTTGAGAATCTAATACCAACCTAGTCAAGAAATTTCCCGTCTTTTATGGAACGTGAAGGTCACATTAACGTGTTCGCAAGATCCCACCACCGAATCGTATCAAGATAAACGTAACATATGTAAGTTAATGTTGTATTTTAGCGTCCTGTTGCACTGATTTTCGTCCATGATATGTATGCAGTGTCCGTCTTTTAGTGCACTCAATTTCATTTGTTATTTCACAACATAGTTCCACGACTATGCGCGGTGTTAGAATTGGGACAGATAAGATGAATAATCTTAACAAGTTTTTAGTATATAAATATTTATTATAATTGACGAACATTTTAAATACTTTTTAAATTTTACAATGACATAATGACAAGCAGTGAAATAGATTAACGTAAATGGAGCACCTGATGATGGCACTATAGTGCCGAAACATGTTGTGAAATAACAAGTGAAATTGAGTGCACTAAAAGACGGACACTGCATACATATCATGGACGAAAATCAGTGCANTGTATGTTATATTTGAAACGCTTTTCGATATAATTTAGGCACTACATTTGTGGAAGTACAGAGAGAACAAAACATGTCTCTGTGCAATATAATATCTGTAATGTATGTGCATAATTGTGTCTGAAACATAATAACATGAAGTTAAATAAAGTACGAAAGCTCGGAGAAGAACACACTTGAAAATATTTATGTACTCCACTTAAGGACATTTGTCTGTCATTTCCGTAAATGTTCCGAGACTCAACGCCATAAAGATTACTTTCCTTTTAATTTCTATGGGTACGGTAAGAGAACAAAGAAGCAGCGATAGCTCAGTCGGTAATAGCGACTAGGCTGACTATTCGACTTTCCATTCCCGGCAAGGGGAAGACATTTTTTTCTCAATAATGTCGGGATCGGTTCTGGGACTTGCCCAATCTCCTATTCAGTGGGAACCGGGGGTAAAACGGCAAGGGCGTGAAGCTGAGCAGTCGCTTCTGTCTAGTGCCGATGTTAAGAATGGCGAAGCTATACTTCTGCTCCTGGTGATCAGTTAGGTAAATTGAGGGATCGTACGGAAAGAGAATGACTGCAGTCAAGGTTGAGGCAGGCACGCTCTTAGCAAGAGCTCGCAGGTTCATATTTTGCTCAGTGCGAAGTTTTCTGTTCAGTTCCTTGTGAAGAAGAGGATACATTTCTGAATAGCGGAAGAAGAAACTTAGGAAAAAAAAAAAGGAGAACGGTGTAACAAGGGAGAGAAGCAGAATATTGGGGAAGAAAAGAAATATCAGAATAAGAAAGAATCGCAGTAGAAATGAACTAATGAAGAATTAGATTATAATAATGAATGAAGTAGGAAAATAGTAAAGAAGAAAAGGGAAGGTAGAACGAGAGCAAGAAAGAAAAGAAATGATAATGAAAAGAACAGATGGTGAAGAATGAAATTTCTCAAGTTATTGGACGTCACTTCCCCAATGATTTCATGATGGTGCAGATGACTGTGTTTAATTTTAATTACATATTTAGTTGAGAGGAGAAATGCTTCCTTCGTGACGTAACACGACATATTTGTCTCGTTGTCTGTTGCGAGGAGTGAATGAATGCTTACTTGAAGGAAAACTCTTTCAGCATTCACACAATACTGAATCTCCGTATGACATATAAAGAGTATGTCACAATATGCGACCCACATTTCTATGAGTTGTCCTCTCTACTGATGCCACAACCCTGAATGGGTCTTGGCCTCCCCAGTTTTAGTGTCTTTTCTCATGTAGTAGTTACATATTTGGTTTTGTAGTGCTCCTTACGTTTTGTTTCAGTTAACATAGTCCTCATACAAGGAACTATATGGGTATGTATATGTTTCAGCTTCAGCATATCTTCCTCCGTTTTTTACATACTGCTTCTCGAGGACTACCGCCTTATCGCGGAGAGGTTTACGCGCCCAAATGACGCGGAGAGCTGTTCTAGTGGGAGCATAGAAGGTAGGGCCACATATGCCACAGTGTAGGAGCCAGATGAGGTGTATACTCCCTGGTACTCAAGGCATGAAGATAATAACCCCAGACCGCCTCTGTGGTTTAGTGGTCAGCGTTCCTGGCTACAGATCCAAAGGTCCGGGTTCGATTCCCGGCGCTGCCAGATTTTTTCTAAGAAGTAGTGGGTCTGGAACGGGGTCCACTCAGCCTCGTGATGATAATTGAGGAGCTATTTCAAGGAAATAGCGACTTCGGTCTAGGAAACTGAAATTGATGGCCGTGGGGATTCGTTGCGCTGACCACGCGACACCCTCTATCCGCAAAAGTTGGCACTAAACTTAGCCAACAAGCGGCGGTTGCTCGGTCGGTATGGTTCGCTTGCGGATTGAAATCACGGAGTTTGTTGTTTGTTTTTTTTTGTTTTGTTTGATAATAACCCCACCCCGGAAAAATGTACTGTTACGAAACCTCCAGAGCAGGAGGCAAAGACCCACACGGGGTTGTAGCGGAGGATACCAACTGGGCTACGATCCTGTATTTTCGAATGAGGTATTTTAATTTGAAGGTCCGTGAGGTGAGGTGGAGGTTTGTGAGGTGGAAAAATTCTACGAACAAGCCACTGGAAAACAGTGCTATAATTCCGTCTTGTGTTCTTGTCGTTCTCGCATGAAACTCTTTTTACTCGATTAGAGGTCGAACTGGATTGTTTTCAAATTCTTGTGAGCACATTAACACGGACCTGCAGAAGACATACTGCCCGTTTCGCATCCTGCATTTCTTTGGGCTTAATCAGGAACTTCTCACAGATGTATGTAATACTGATCTGGAGAGCTCCACAACTTACGCTTGTGTCGATATATCGATTGTTGTAGCTGCCATCGTAAGGGAGCTGTTCTATGTACCGTACATACTGAGCCGTGTTACATGTGTATGCCGGGCGCAGTGGCCGCGCCGTCTAAGGCATGTTCTTGTTTTTGTCTAGCGCTTGAACAGTGGGATCATGTGTTCAAATCCTACTCGGTGAATGGGTGTATGCTTTTCTTTCTGTTTTTGTCCTGCAGAGGTAGGCTCCTTGCGATGGGTCGGTTCCCCGTCCAAGGAGTTTTTCAAAATACCTATAAAAGGCATCGGGCCATAGCTCAAGTGGTTCGCCGGTTTACCATCGTAGCGGTCTGGATTGGATCGCAGGTGAGGTCATGTGGGATTTATGGTGGATTGACACTGTGGTAGGTTCCCTCCTAATACTTCGGTTTCCTCTGCCAATTTTATTCCGCCAAATGCTCGATATTCATCATCCGAGGCTGATACAGTAGGCCCGGCAGTGGCCGAAGTAGCGTATGGACTCACTCTCACCCCACCACACGAATTAAACAAGAAGTTATGGTAAGAACAAGTCGCCTATTTCCCCGTTCTACGACACGGACCCTATAGAAAACGACGTCTTCTACAATTCATCTGTTCTTGCTATTGTTGTTTGCCGCGGGAACATGTGTACCCAGCCGTTACCTAGCAACTGCAAAAGGGGAGGGAATTGTGAAGTAGCCGTTGAGATGGACTCAGGTGCCATGATATATACACCAAATTTAATAAATATTAGGTGAAGAATTTGAAAGTTGATGGAGGGCGTACGAAGGCAGAAACAGCAAAGTGATTACGTGTAGCAGGTCTACTTTTATTTCTTTCAAAATAAGAAAAGCAGCTTAAAAATTAAGCATATAAGTAAAGAAAGGTAAAGCTATCCGTGTAACAGGACGTGGAGGCCCGTAGGGTTCTGAGATGTGTAGACTGCCACGTTTCCTAGATATTCGGGCCACAGATATCGGTGAGGTCAGCCTTACACGCCGGCCGCCCTTTACCCCCAGGAAGATTCCTGGTACTCGCTTCTGAGGCTAATTCGACCACAGGGCCATAGTGCGGCTGGAAGGATTAGGTCAATTGAAAAATCCAATGACTTCATCGGGAATCGAACCCACGACCTTCCGTCGTAGTATTGGAAACCCCGAAAACGGAAGGCCTTGGACTGGCATGCCATGCAAGAGGAATATGCTATTCGTATATACCTGACTGCCCCCGCCCACCGAATTGGATTTCTGTGGCCGTGTTTTTCCTAGCCATGCATGATTTTCCTTGCAGCTTTGAAATTTGAGGACGCGCCGTGTCTGTAAGTGACAGCAGTCGATCGAAAGTACGGACAGTGGTATCGTGGGGGCGTGGGTCGAAATGTGTCGATGGTAGGAAGAAAGTTGCTCTCACGCGAGTAGGAAAATAAACACGTGGCTCGTATATCATGATGGAAAACAAAAATCATTCAACTGTGTTGTTGATGTGGCCATATCAGCGGTCACTAATGTCAAGTTGAAAGAGATAGAAAAGCGGAAGAAACATCGTTACTGCTTCAGATATGTAGTTAAGGTCCCTACAGTGATTATTATTATTGTTATTATTATGTGCATTAATGTGTTTTTCTTCCAATGCTTACCTTTAATTAGTCTTTAACTTTATGTTGTGTTTGTCCAATATGTAACTACTTTTATCTACACTGTGCTGTGTCTGTAATTGGCCTTGCGACTGTTGGGCTCAGCACATNATAGGGTCTAGTAAGAGGATGGACGAAGTGTGGCCTTTGAGTAGTTGTTACACCTACGTCGTATACTGGAGGTTTACGGTTCAAATTTCTGATCGAATAGCGAAGGTCTTGACTGAGGTGTTTCGTAGTTTTCCTCGTTCTATCAGTCTATCAAGAAAAAGTGACTGGTTAGTAGGCTCAAATTAGACCACCACCGCTCCCTTCCACAGTGTTTCCTAATTATTTTCTCTAACAGTTATACCGTTGGAATCTTACGTAAGTTATCATGAACTGCTGACAGTCGCATTGAAGAAAGCATTACATAAAGTTAGCCCTCGACGTAATTAATGAAGCATCATGTCATTAAGTAATATAAGGGATTGGAGATAGGGCTCCAGCATTCCTTAACCATGGCATTAGATGGAGATGTGTCGTCAGCTTCACGCTTATGCCGGTTTAACTTCTGTGAAACAGTCTCTGGTACCAATCATATAGAAGGACTGGGTGGACCTTGTTATTAGCCGTGTCAGGGTTGATTATATCACGCGTATGGGTGGCTATCTTCGGGGTTTTTGATTGGACATTGGATTTATTGACCACTTTAACACACGACTCGTAACTGCACCTAATTACAGCTCCATCGCTCATCTCCACACATTAAAAATCATTAGAGCACACAGACTAGTGTTCTCGGCTTGTTACACTCTCCACTAGTCGTTTCCTGGAAACGGCTCCAACAGTGGCTATTCCTCTGCTCCCGTGCTCATGGCCTCTCTGAATGGCGGCTCCCTTACAACTGAACTGACTTCAAAGTCTTCTAAGTCTAAGTTACATTACGACTAGTGGTTTGCATTAGTACCACTGGTATTTTCAGTAGATATATTTGCAAAAGTTGACACAAGTTAAAATGATTCTGTCTGTGCCGTTACCATTCGCATTCCCGTCGCCGTATTTTCTTTGTGTTCTCGACTGGTGCACGGAATGCTTTCGTCGAAATCACGCGCTGTCCATCAGAATTGTGCCAAGGTTGACACGTGTCAGTAGTGTGATGTTTAGCTCTATACCGAATGCCGCAGTGCCCCAACCATGAAACAATCTAGCAATTCCTCATGAATTGAGATATGTAAGACTTTTAGGCCACCGTGGAGTTATTTTGTTAGATTTTTCGGTAGTACCCTATTAATTGGGGCACACGATAGCGTAGTTGGTTGAGGCACTAGGGTACAAGCCGGAAGGTCTCGGGCTCCCCGACCAGGTCATTAGATTTTTCAGTTAACCTAACCCTTCCAGCCGCACTATGGCCCTGGTGTCGACTCAGACTCTAATGGAAATGAGTACGAGGAATCTTCCTGGGAGGTAAAGGGCGGCCGGCTGGCCCATAAGGCTGACAGTCTCACCACCATCACTGAGCCGAATGTCTAGAAAATGTGCGAGCCTCGACGTCTCACAACCCTATGGGTCTACATGTTGCAGGGATAGCTTTACCTTTCACCTTTACCCTATTATTTGAAGAGCCGGGATGATTCGGTTGGTATAGCGACGTGCTGCTGACTGGACGTTCGGGGTTTGATCTTCGGCAGCGTCCAGGAAGCTTCTAAGGCTGACCACTTCACTGCATCTAATGCTGAGGTCAAGAATGATGGAGTTATACTTCCACTCCTCCATGCGTATTCATAATGTGGTGCTTAATTAATTAGGCACTGGGAGAATTTTACCATTTACCCCATTAACTAGTTGCTCTGGTCTGTCTGTCTGTATTTAGAATAAATCAGCCTTGTCGGGTCGGTAATTGGTCTGTTTTTGAGAACATCGGTGTAGAGGTCGTTCCACTAGAACAGGCACGTCCAACTTCAAACAGGTTATGATCGACTTGTTAGTGTTAAAACTGCCAGTGATCTACCACCCCCTCCTATCGTCGTACCTCGCTTTAAGCAAAAATATTTGTAAAAATAACGGAACACGTGATGTTTGTTGTAAAAGCAACATACGTTGAAAGTACACTTACCTTGTTCGTTAAGAACAGAAAAATAGGAATGGCTAATACGTATTTTCCCTTCAAAATCTGAACATAATCATATTATATTGCAAGTGAATTTACATGCTTTTCACATATAATTTCCTTATAGGCCTATGAGATCGACCAAAAATCGTCCCACGATCGACGCGTTGGACTTGCCTGCACTGGAAGATGGGTTATCGTGTTGTCTGTCGGCGTCGTTGATTTCCTGGCTTTCTCTTAGCATAATTTGAATATTCATCAAAGTTTTCCAAATCCCGCAGGTGGGTGTGTTCCTGGGCCAGTTCCATCTGTTCATCCTTTCAACTTACTCCCCTTATCATCTGTGGCCACTTCCGGTCTTTGAAGTGATCGTTTACGAAGAGGCTTTGTAACCAAAATTCCATTGTGGTCGTCGAGCCTCCCCCCATCCTAGTCTAATCCATCGTGTCCTTCTGGATTTCACTGCTCTAGCAATATTAGATGACCTATCTACTCGTATATAAATCACAAAGTTCCTCGTTATGTAATATCCTTACTAATTAAACTTCCTGTCTGGTGATCAACTCTGGAGGTTCATCACGCTAAAACTGGCGCGCGCATTTCACACGATTCTAATCCATATTAATCCACTTCGCAACTCTGTTTGCTCCGTTCCGTTTTGGTACCAACATCCCCATCTCAACTCCTCTGGAGGGACGCCATTGTAAAATAAAGTTAGGTATGTTACACCATGTAGTATGGACGTTCACTGACGTTTCTGTAGACCGTCCTGCTTCCATCTTCAGAGTCGAAGAATGAGCCAAGTAAGCAGTAGAATCTGTTTTCTGCCCTTCGAAGATGAAGGCATTACGTTCTTCCGAATTCGACAATCTACTACCATAGTAAGCAACATAATATCCTAGTGCAGTATTCTTCATAGTCACCGCTGTGATAACCTCAAAGTTGAAGGCTTTCAGTACATTTAGAAGCAGATATTTTAGACTTCATTGATTTCCTTGAACACGTAATTTATGTTCAGCTAAAATGAGAACATGATTATGAACCGTCTGCCAGCCGGATATATGCATGCACGATACGATTGGGTTCCTGGCGAAATGGGCCCCCAGGGTTATTACCACGCCCCGAATGGTCACATACAATCTGCAGGCAGCGAAGACGTTTTACTGTGTTCTTCTGCCTTGCCTGTTTTTCCTCCCATAAGAATTTATTACCAGAAGGACCCACAGACGACTGACGTACCTATGTATAGTATTATTGCCTTTACATAGAAAATAGATGGGTATGTTTATTTATTGGAGCCGGGCTAGTTCAGTCGGTATAGCTACAGGCTGCATGGTGGGAGTTAGATTCCCGGAACGGCCAAGACATTTTTCTCCTCTCCACAGCGTCCAGACGGGCTCTGGCGCCCACCCAGCCTCTTATCCAGTGGGTACCGGGGATCTTTCACCGGGGGTAAAACGACGGGGGCGTGAGGCTGATCACTAGCCTACATCTAGTGCCGAGGTCAGCCTCCACTCCTCCGTATGCCTTCATGGTGTGCTGCTGAATTAATTAAGCACAAGGCCAACGTTAATTAATTTAATATGTATTTATTATGTGGCTTCGACTTTAGGCATAGGTCTCGTTGAGCGTTTTCCGCACACGCAAGACGGAATCTTTTTTAGTAGTTTTAATGACAGGTTGACAAAATGATTGGTTTAAGTAAAGCTTTTTACACGTACAGCCCTAACGGGTTATATGTATTAAGTATACTATGACAGTTTACGTGGATGCTATAAATCTGAGGATGTTCCCAGTGTCTTCGAAACGTGTTGTTTATTTCGCAAGAAGACTTGGAGTATGAGGTGTTTTATCGGTAGCATAGTTGGTTAGGCACTAAGCTACACACCGGAAGGTCACCGGTTCGATTCCCGATAAGACCATTGCATATTTCAATCGACCTAATCCTTCAAGCAGCATTATGGCCCTGTGATCGACTCAGCCTCTGATGAGTACCAGGAATCTTCTTAGGAGGCGCGCAAGGCTAACAACCTCACCGACATCTGTGAGCCGATTGTCTAGAAAATGTGGGAACACCGACGTCTCACAACCCTATGCCCCTCCACGGCCTGTTACAGGGATAGTTTCACCTTTGTTTTCGCCTTTTTTTAATATTATTTCCATAGTTGTTCCATCCCGCAGCTTCCTAGGTATGGTTTATTGTTGTAGTTTTTATTTCTAATGTCTTATAGCTGTCTTCTTTCTAAAACTAACGTAATTGTTTGTATCATTGTCAGCCATTATAGTTTGCTACAGCTTCAGAGTGTGTGTTAGCGGGGCTCACTTCGGTAGGTCTTTGTAAGTACATCCTCATACGACCGGAAAGAACAAGATAGTTTCAATTCGTCCGGAGGGCACAATTCTCGGCCGTGCGCGGCAGAAGGAGGCGATTACCATGTGATCGCTTCCATTCGGCGCTTGGGGATATTTTTTCAGCCGTGAACTGCTGTGTTCTGGGGCGCTGAAAGAAAGGCCGAATACGGAGCTAATCTGACGACCATAGCCTTAGGAGGAATGGTGGAGAGCGGAGAAACAGGTCTCCCTCACTTTCTCTCTCCTCTCTGCCTATAGTACACACGCACGCAGCTTTCCTGGACTTACAGAAACCCGGCGGGCAACGAAAAAGTATATTAAAATGTGTGTAATAATATATATATAGGTCGCGGCCGGAGACAGAGAAGTTCGAAGAATACCTGAAGCCTCATCTTGCCCAAGAAATACCTGACGCCTCAGTCTTGAGCCAAAGAAACGCTTGAAGCCTCAGTCTTGAGTCAAAGAAATGCTTGGAGCCTCTCTTGAGTTAAAGAAATATTTGAAGCCCCAGTCTTGAGCCAAAGAAATGCTTGAAGCCTCAGTCGTGAGTCAAAGAAATGCTTGAAGCCTCAGCTTTGATTCTAAGAAATGCCTGAAGCCTCAGTTTTGAGTCAAAAATATCTGAGGGTACACGGCCTCAGTCTTGAGTACAAGAAATACCCGAAACCATACTCTTATGCCAAGGAATACCTGAAGCCTCAGTCTTGAGTGCAAGGAATACGGAAACCTCGCCCTGGATCTAAGAAATGTCTGAAGTTTCACTCTGAGACCAAGCAGTCAACCAGTAGCTGCAGAAACGCGGCGTTATGATCACTTAGGTAGGTAGCTGTGAGCGTAGGTGTTTGAACAGCGTATATGTGTGCCTGTTCTACAATTAAGCGCCAACTGAGAGGCATGAACCAACACTCAGCCGTAAATCTGTCAACAGGAGCAATTGGAAGTGAACTTGAAAATCAAGTTCCAGTATTGATTTTCAAACACTGACGGATTTATGAGCCTGGCTTGGTGCACGGTTGGAACCAGCGGCTGCTTGTTCTGCGCAAGCGCGCCAGTTATTTCCAGTTGCCTACAGTGTTTGGCTTGTTACTCTCATATTTGAATGATAACAAGTCAGGAAGTGTACGCATAGCGTAACAGTTGTGCGCTGTCATTCTGTCGAAAGGTTCTGAAGAAGCTGCAATAACAGATTATACTTATTTAATTTCCAGTGAAATCCCCGTTGAAAATTCAGCGGGAAGTGGCATTTGTTATATAAGTTTTCATTGCAGCGCAGTCGGTATATAGCGACTGGTCACGGGCTGGACGGCCAATGGGGTCGGAGTTCGAGTCCCGATAGGGGAAATATTTCTGTCCTCTCCGCGACGTCCAGACCGCTTCTGGGGCCCACCCAGCCTCCTATCCAATGAGTACCTGGGGGGGGGGGTTGTCCCGGAGAAAAGCGGCTGAGGCGTAAAGCTGACCACTCGTCTCCAACTAATGCAGAGGTCAACAATACATGGATCTATATATACACTCCCTCCCCATACATCTTCATGACGTAGTGCATAGTTAGTTATACTGTTAACTTCCCCTACCTTCTCCCGTATTCCTGTCCAGCCCTACATGTTATCGACTGATACGGCGAGGCCGGCAGTTTACGTCATCTCCCATGAAGAACACGCACAGTCATTCGTGTTAACCCTCTCCTTTATATTTCATATATTGACATCAAAGTAATATCATTACTCACAATAGACACACCGTAACGATAGACAGCTCGCTCGTTCGTGACCTGCCGTATAACTTATGTTTATGCAACATGTTGAAGTACAACAGTTTGTAGCCGTGTTAAACCGAAAATGCTTAAACGCAATTATGCATTTTAGTTTCACAAAACATTTTATATAGAGAGACTGATATCGAATTGGTTTAGTGGTCGTAGTTCCTGGATACAGATCCAAAGGTTCCGGATTTGAATCCCGGAACTACCAGATTTTCTGTGAAGTAGTGGGTCGGGAACGGGTCCACTCAGCCTCGTGAGGATACTTGAGCTATTTCAAGGAAATAGCGGCGGCTCCGGTGTAGAAAACTGAGATTAACGGCCTTGGGTATCCGTTGCGCCGACCACCCGTTAAAGTTGGCACTAACCTCGCCGACAAGCGGCGGTCTCTCGTTCGTTATAGTTCGCTTGCGGACTACAGGCCACGGAGTTTGTTTGTTTTGATGGATATCGAAAACCGTTAAGACTTAGGAGAGAAGTGTGTTCAGCATACGAAGTACGTTTAATTTTTTCTCTGAACCTCTTGATCACAAATTTTTCCTTTCGATAAATATTTAGTGAGGGTGCTCGAGACGCGAGCCACAGCACATGCAACTTATGTCTTCACATAAAGTGCCCGTTGCTCTCCGATTTTACGGTAAGCAGATTGTAATGCGCCGACAAGCACAGGAATAACTTTACTTCATGCTTTTAGACCCCTCTATTCTATGTAGAATGTCCATGGATTGAAAACTGAGATTAGAATTGTAGGGTGTATGGGTTATTATAGTACGTCATCCTCCCTCCCGCAGCGTAGCTGCAATCACTCCCTCTCCAACCTCTTGCTAAACTTACCGCTAGTGACCCATTGGTCAGGTGTAATGACACAGTCTTATCACTTTTCATTTCTCGCGCCAACATTTTATGGACTGCATGAAAGGTGAGAAATGAGAATGAATATGCCGCAGCGTCGTCTAGGCGTCCTCATATGCTCGTCGTCCTTGTTGTAATGCTGATCAGTTCGCTGATGTATCTGCTTCAGGCTTGGTGTCTCTCTCTATTCATGCATGCCCATGTTTGCTCACTGTGTAGGCCGGTTTAATGAAAAGGTACGACAACTGTATGAAGTATGGGAGGGCCCCCTCAGTATAGAAAGGCCAGCGAAACTTGGCACGTCTGCAGCATATGCTCCTACCAGTGATTGCAGCACAAAAGCGGCCCATATTCACACAACTCCACAGAGCAGAGGCCTTCATAAGAAATGGGATAGTCGCTCAGGCAGCCTAGAAACTTCTAGACTTTTACAAATCTTGAAGTTTCAGTACAACGCCACACAAAAGGACGTCACTTAGCCCTATTTTGAACCAGTGGAATCTGTTCCGCAACGTCCAACCTTAAGATTTAGTTTGTTAAACGTACTATCCCAACTGCGTATGTTTTTCCCAAGTGGTCTTAACCTTTGCAGAATTCCTACCAAAATGTATATTTGTGGCCGCGCCATAGCTCAAGCGGTTAGTCGCTGGCTTCCCACCGCGGCGGCCCGGGTTCGAGCACGGGTCTCGTCAAGTGGGATTTGTGGTGGATAAAGTGGCGTTGGGGAGGGTTTTCTCCGAGTACTTCGGTTTCCCCTGCCAATCTTCATTCCACCAATTGCTCCACAATCACCCTCACCTATCATCTGGGGCTGGTACAATAGGCCAGAAGTGGCCGCAATACAAGGGACTTAGTCCCACCCACTAGCAAAAAAAATGTATATCTTAAATTTCTTGTGTACGTGTTTCATGACCCATCCATCTGATCTTCCTCGCTTTTAACGTCCTTCCAATGGTGGAAGGTTACAGAGTATGGAATTCCTAATTACGCAGGCTTCTTCAGCCTCCCACATTTCCTACCTCCTAAGGCCTGTAAGTTTAACAGCTGTAAAATTAAAGAAATGAACCATCAGTCCAACTCCCTTGCCTGTTTAATGTACAGATCTCGGAGATCTAGACTGTGTTGCGCAATAAATTCAGATCCTTTGCCTCCTCCTCATTTGAACTGGCAGGTACAGTCTGCTCGTGTGGGTGCCACACTTCACATCCGGCCGACTTCTGTTCAGATTCTACGTGAAAGGAATATGTAAAGGCACAGAGATAGAGAGAAGAGTGGAACAAACAGAGAAGGGGATAGAGTGAAGAGAGATAAACGTAAGATGCTTTTCAGAATAGCCATTTGAAGCATTAAGTTCATGTAAATAATATTGTCACGTGATGGAGTGACAGGCGGGGTTTTTATTTGTAATTGGATTTAGTGAAGACTTACAGAACGTAACTATAGCGATATCGCTAATCCACACAATCAGCAGTTCACTACAGCACGTATTAAGTCCCCCTCAGTCTGCTGTGTATTCACCAGTTGTTGTCTCGTAACGGTTTCAACGCTGTAGATCACTCCAACTTTCGTGTTCATGTCCTTACTGGCCGGCGACTGTCTCACAACTAACTATACTCTTGGACTTCTCCTGCTTATAACACCTCGACACGGACCTGACATAAAATGCCTTCCCAACAGCTCTTGTGTTATCGCGTTACGTAGCTGTCGCACGGACCTTATAGAGTCCATTGGTGTGCGTTAGGAATCTCTTACGGCCATTACCTAGCAAAGGCCGTGGTTTACGGAGTCATATAGACACGGGTGTACATGCTACAGTGTTTAAAAATTCAGTTACCACCCCACAGGAAGCACAGTGCGTTTCATCTACAAAGACAAACCGGTTAATACTATTTAAGGAAATAATTCCTGTTTATTTGACAGGTATACGAGAACCATAAATACGCCGTGTGGGCAGAATGCAGAGTTCTTTTTATGGGGGTACATTAAAAGGTTAAAAGGGGAAAAGGGCCATGTTGAAACTTGTGACCCCCATAGTCTCTCTCTATCTCCTTCCCCCCCCCCAACCACACGACTAGCTATATATAACTACTGAGCGTTTTAGTTTAGCCTGCCTTCTGTCTACATGCTTAGATGATGGACTTTTGGGCCACACTGCCCCAAACCGTGCGTGTGATTGTATTTAACTATTACTTGTCATTGGTCGATGTATCCAGAGAAAAATTTAAATTTCTGTGTAAGTAGTTCGTCTTGCGAGGTCATGCTTCTAAAAGAATCGAGTTAGGATGCCGTGTTTGGTGAATGGCATGACGATGTTCGCAAAAGGAATCATTTTAGACTGTCTGACGTTAAAACCTAGAGTTAATATTAAAAGCACTGTGGGATGAAACACCCCCTTGGTTTAGCAGATTTAAAGCTGAAAGGTAGCAGATAGACGTTTATCCATACCACCTTTACCAAATGGGGGCACGCGGTAGCGTAGTTGGTTGGGGAACTATGCTACAAGTCGGAAGGTCGCGGGTTCAAGTACCGATGAGGTGGATTTTTCAGTAGACAAAATTCTTCCAGCCGCACTATGGCTCTGGGGTCGACTCATCCTCTCAGAAATGAGTACCAGGAATCTTCCTGGGGCTAAAGGGCGGCGGGTGGCGCGTAAGGCTGACAATATCACCGCCATCTGTGAGCTGATTGTCTAGATAATGTGGGAGCCTCGACGTGTCACAACTCTATGGGCCTTCACGGCCTGTTACAGGGATATCTCCCCCCCCCCCTTGGCACTACAGCCCCAGTGGGTCTAGGCCTACCTCCTTGAACTTCTCCGTTCACAAGGATATCTTTACGTTTTCTTATTTGCTGTACCAGATATCATTAATGCCCATTTTTGTAACCTTCAGTAATTGCTGTTCCTAAGTCAATCTGACTTATATACTGCATTTGTCTGCTCTTTGAATATACCGTTAGATTGTAGAAGCGCCGTGTAGTCCGTTTAAAGCCAACAGAAATTTCGGAGGGTCGATTAAGTCGAGCCAGATACCAGCGTGAAAGCAGGTGGTGTCTTGCTCTACGTATTCGACCCTGAAGATAGAGGCGGTATATTCCACCGAAACGTCAGCTGACTTTCAAAGAACTGCACGGCATTATATCCCAGAAGATAACTCCTCATAATCACCGCTGTGAGAACCTCAGATCCTACACAGCGCTATATCCCAGCAGACAGAACTCTTCATAACCACCGCTGTGAGAACCTCAGATCCTACACAACCATAGTTCTCAGTAGAAGACCAATAACAAGGCTTTTCTAGCTTTAGGTACGACCGCTATAGTGACGCGTGTACGTATATGATGACGTAAATGTGACATTAATGGTGAGAGGATAATGACGCTAATTGTTTGATTAATGACGACGTTGCAAACTACTGAATTCGCGAACTGTAATGAGTTTGCAACACTGGCGTTGGTCACAGTAACTTAGGCACGTTCGTAAGGACGACTCGAAGATTCTGTGAAGCGATCACAGGACCTGTTTTGACAGTCACGAAGTTTGCAGCGGTAGTGGCAGTGTTTATTGCTTTTTAAAGTATTTATTTGGTTTATATTCGAGGGACGTGTTTTGTTCGTACGTAACGCTTCAGCTGTATTCACCAGGTACCCTGGGTTGTATGGAAGCCGGGATAGCGCAGTCGGTTATAGTGACTGACTATGGGCTGGACGGCCTAGGGGTCGGAGTTTGAGTCCTGGTAGAGGCAAGACTTTTCCTTTCCCCACGTCGTCCAGACCGGCTATGGGTTCGACCCAACCTCCTATGAAATGGGTACTGGGGGGCTCTTTCCCTGGGGATAAAGCGGCTAGAGCGTGAAGCTGACCGCTCACTTCCAGCTAGTGCCGAGGTCAAGAAAACATGGGTGTGTACATCCACTCTCCCATACGCCTTCGTGGCGTAGTGTTTAATTAGTTAAGCACAGTAACAACTTTACATTTTACTCTTTGTTTTATTACCAGATTCAGTAAACAGCCTCTTTGTGTACACCAGCAGTATCAAATTTTATTCAACTGTGTACTGGTTTCGTACAGACAGACGAAGTCACCATTATAAGCTCATTTGTGAAAATAACGCACTAAATAGTTCTGTGTATGTGTCTATTTGTCTAATCTAATGTAATTTGTCTCTGTCTACAGCCCATGTGGACCTTGGCCGCTTTTTCAGAGTCTTAATCTATAGACAATCGGTAGGACTCCTTGGACGGGGGATCAGCTTGTCTCAAGGCCGCTACCAACACATAGAACAACATAAACAGAATGCATGCACACAAATATCGATGTCTCGAGTGGGATTCGAACACACGATCCCAGTGCTTCAGCGGGGGAAGACGGGTCATGCCTAAGACCGCGCGGTTACTGTGACCAAAGTTTGGAAACACCTGCACTTTCAGTCAGTCTCGTAATTTGTTGTTGTTGTGGTCTTCACGGTTCTTGGGTGAGGCTGTGGGACTGCTGTCTAACAGGAAGGTTAAGTCATGTGATTTTGAAAGATTGACACGATCCCAGTGCATATGGAGCGTCTGTCATGTGTGCAGTAGTATCGCTTGCGGAAGTACTGTACCCCTCCTACGCAGTTTTGTGCATCTAGTCTTGCTTTTTCTTATCTTCGTGTAGGATTAATGCCTTCAGGCCTTTCTGAGTTTCAAAGAGGATAACTTCATTAAAATAAAATGTGAAGTCACCATCCAATTTCTTTTACTAATCAAATACTGTTACGTCCCAGACGTTTTGCAGTCATAAGACTGCCATATTGACTGGTAGAACGAATATTCGGGGAAACTTTATAGTATGTGTACATAACAGGTTTATAACATCTGTCTTTTATAGGGATACTATTTTTATAAAATTAATGCTACATTGAAGTTCGTTGGTGTGAATGTTTTTCAGATTAATGCTGCGTCGTGTTATTTCTGGCTTTCTAAACTTGTGCTAGTCTTGATATGATGTCGGTCTTTCAGTTTCTCGTAAATTTATGGAGAAGACGCGTTCGCAAGAAACAGATCAAGTTACTCAGCCGGTTAAGAAATTTTTCTCCTTTTATAGAACCCCAAGTTTCATTGCCGTGTTCATAAAAGTCCTTATTTGGAGCCATTTCAATCCAGTCTACGCCTTCCAGCTTATTTTTGTGAAATAATTTTAATGTTATTCTTCCATCTTTGTCTGGGTCTCCTAGAAAGATAACAGTTTGCAGAAAGCAAAGTTTGGAATAAACGTGTATGAACAAAAAGCATTTGATATTCAAATAGACTGATTTTCGTTTAACTTATTGGAAGTAGTTTTATACCGTAGTCTTTCTCCTGATTTCTCGGGATGGGAAAATTGTATTTATAAACAGATTTTCCAGAAGGACAGGTCATATTTTAGACAGGGGTTTCTGTAATAATATTTACAAGATGCCCTGTTTCAAAAACCCATCATTGCGTAATTAGTGGCATAGAAATATAAATCACTGCCTTCAAGTTTATGATAATGAGACCGGATTCTGTTTCTTTGCTCTTTACGTTGGCGCAGTTGAAGGACACACTAGCGACTCTTATGGCTGCTTATGCTAAGTTAACTAAGGCCATACACTATAAATATTGAATGGACCACTCTCAGATTTATTAACATATTTCTCCTTATCTTCCATTCATCTTTCCTCTTGCCGTCCATTGATGACTGGTGAAAGACGAGGTCAAACACATTAGACAGCGCACTTAAGAAGGTCTGAAATTTAAATAACCGGACGCGTTCGGTAATACGTAAATAAATAAATACACATATAATCAAAAATCACCGTGGTCACTTCAAAGTACTCGCCGTCTGGATTTATACACGCTTTCTGCATTTCACCAATCACAGTGGCCGCGCCGTCTAAGGCGCGAACTGTCTTCGCTCGCTTGAATGCTGGGATCGTGGGTTCGAATCACACACAAGGCATGGATGTCTGTATTGTATTTGTGTTGTTTTGTGTGCAGGTAGAGGTCTTCCGACGGGCTAATCCCCCTTCCAAGGAGTTATATCGACTGTGTATAGACTCAAGAAACAGATAAATCGGCCAAGGCCCAAGAAAGGATTGTAGAGTAATAATAATAATAATAATAATAATAATAATAATAATAATAATAATTTCAATCACTTCTGTGTACAACGCCTAGAAACAGTTTTCCGAAAGCCCTTGCTGAGGTCGTCATACAGCTCAAGTAGATAGTCGTCGGCTTCCCACCGTGGAGTCTTGGGTTCGATCCCAGGTTATATGAGGTTTGTGGTCGAAGTGGCAGTGGGACGTGTTTTCTGTTAGTACTTAGGTTTCCCCTGCCAATTCTCATTCCACCGACTGCTTCACACTCATCTGTCATCCGGGGCTGGTACAACCGGGCCAACAACGGCCCGCGTACTAAGTGGACTCAGTCTCACCTCACCCAACGAATTAGAAACGTTTGCTTGGAATGTCTTGAAGTGATTGCAAATGAAACCGTTTCAAGAAGGTTTTTTAGTTTCGGGAACGTATAGAAGTCACGCTGACAAATTCCTCAACAGTGATGGAAGGTTCAGCGGTGGTATTAAGTTTTTGGCCAAACCGGTTGTGTGGGATTGTGCGGTATCATGACGCAATGTACTTTCCTGGCTTATGATTCTAATTAAAAAAAACGAATGCCCTGACGTAGTCATTCGAAACCTGAGAATTGTATCCTCGGGTGTCCACTTCGGAGAGACATGTTCGTAAAAGGTAAAAGAGGTAAAGATGTCACTGTACTTAATTACTTAATCACTGCCATAAGACAGAAATGGAGCTATGGCTTCACTTATTCTTGTCCTCGACACTAGCTGGAGGTTAGTGGTCAACTTCACGCACTTGCCGCTTTAAACCCCGGGGAAAGAGTCCCCGATACCCAGTGGATGGATAGCTGGGTGGGCCCCAGAGTCGGTCTGGACGCTGTTGAGGAGAATATCTTGCCCCTGCCGGGAATCGAACCCCGGCTGTCCAACTCGTAGCCCGTCGCTGTACCTACTCCTAAAATATTTGTAACGGATGATAGGTCGTGCCGTAACACTGGCGGATAGACACTGTTTTCTCAACTGAGAAGGCCCGAGTTCAATCCAGTACGACTTCATATGAGATTCATGGTAGACACTTGCGCTAAAGTAGGAGGTCTCCCTATCAGGCAGCACATTATCACATCTTCGCCCGCAAGTTTGGGGCTTTATATCTGACCTGTCACTTGGCTAATTACGAAGTGAAGAAGTCTCTTTCATTCTACCAGTATCGAAAAGCAGATCAGCTTGGTTTCAACCTTTGATTTTGTCATTCGCATTTTGTTCACTTCCGGTGACTGAAATTTTCCATTGGGGACTTCGGAATTTTGTTTCTGGGTCTTACTGGATGAGCCAAGGTTTGTCGTCCGTTGTTGTTTGTGCCTCCAGGTTGTCACATTCTTCCTGCAGTCATGCTGTAAGATCTGAGTAATTCTATTCACCTTATCATACAGAAACGAATACGGCACAACTAAATCAGCTGCTTTAACAACAAAAAAAAAAACAACTTCTGGGAGCAAGTAGTTGCTTACTTTCCTTCCATACGGCATGGATCGTATAGAGAACGACACCTCCAACAATTCTTTGTTGCCGTTGGAACGTGTTTAACGAGCCGTTGCCTAGCAACGAAAAAGGATAGACATACAAACACACAGACTGATGAGAGGAATTTATGAAGTACGCTATCGAGATTGGCGCAGCTGCCATGACGTACATGCGAAGTTTCTTAAATATTCTTTCATGTATTCACATTTGATAAGGGGGCTACACGCACAGACACACAGACAGTAAGGTGACTCGTAAGCCTGTTTTTCTACTTTATAAAATGAGGATAGTAGGCTAATGAAATGAATCCCAAATAATTGACACAAAAGTACTGAATCTCAGATTATGCAACACAGCAGCTCACCAGTTCTGTTTCCATTTCTTGCACACGAGGAGCAGTCCGGTTATTTAATTGTCACACTTCATATACACACGCTGCGTATCTTATCTCCCGGTTCTTGTAGTTCAGCTGTTACACTTCAGCGCTCATTTGTCCATTCGCTGTTTTTTCTTTGTTATAGTTATGGTCTTCTTGTGGCTGTCTCGTTTGCGGAACGTGTAAACGCTGGGTTTCGCTTTATTTAAATGCGCGATTAAAATAAAAAGAACCGTTATTCACAGTGTAGAAGATGTTTTCGCGGAGCTTATTTTTGGCTTAAATTTTTTAACAGATCGAGTCGAGTTGAAGAGACGACAGTAAATGAGGTCTCAAATAATAGTACAAGAAGTTGCTCTAATGTATTTTGCTGTTTTTTCAACGGGATAGCTCCGCCGACATGCTGATTAAGCTACGAGCTGAATGACCGAAGAATCGGGGTTCGATACCCGTCAGGAACATGGTATTTTCCTGTCCATAGCTTCCAGACTCCCGGCTCTGAAACCTATCCTGCGGATACCGCGGGTAAAGCAGCCGAAGCATGAATCTGACCACTCCTATATAGAGGCGAGTTTATGAATGGCTGGAGCTATGCCTCCACTCTCACGTGTCGAGTCTTCATGCCGAAGTATATATTAACTTTTCCTTACCTATACATTACTATCAACACGAATATTTTCAGGGTCTAAACCTTGTCCCTGTGTTGCCACCCATATAAGGGCTATTTGTCTGTTCGTCCGCTCCCTCATAGCATTTTGTATGTGAATAAGTTGCGCAAGACGCTAATAGAGGTCTCTCCTTGAAGCTCTGTAGCAACAACTTGTCATAGAAGACCAGCGTCATATCAACAAGTTCTATCAACATTCCCAAGCTGTAGTCTGCGAATGTATGAGGTGGGCACATCCGTAACGCCAGTGCAGTTGTGTGTGTTGAATGAACTACATGGAGCTACCAGATGCTCAACTAATCAGACATTTCCCAGCATTTTTACTGTGTTCACAAGAGCCCTCCGCTGGTCCATGTCCAGAACGAAATGAAACCAGTCCACAGCCTCCCATTCCCTTTTAATGTTATCCTAACATCTATCCTTAGGTCTTCCAAGTGGTTACCTTCATCCAGATATTTTATCAAACTTTTTGTGGCTTTTCCCTCCCGCCCATCTGATGATTCTGATGATATTTGGCGAGGAGGACAAATTATGAATCCCTTACCTGTGCATATGGCCCTTCTTCCATTTCCTCCTCCCCCTTAAGGCCAGGGACGTTGTCAGAGAACAAATTTCAAACCTATACAAGACAAAAGACAGAAATATAATTTGATAACATCTCGGGCTGTAACCATGTCACTTGATTAAAAATTCATACGCAAAGCCTTGGTGATGGGAACAGAGATGATTCCTGAAACATCGGTAATTTCTAAGCAACTGACACGAAAGTTTCAGGTCCTACAAAATTACATTTTAAGGGGGCACGCGTTACCCGTAGATGGTTGAGGACCTATTCTACAAGCCGGAAGGTCTCGGGTTCGATCCTCGATGCGGTCATTGTATTTTTCAATTGACCTAATCCCTGACTATGGCCCTGACTCAGCCTCTAACTGAAATGAGTACCAGGAATCTTCCTGGCGATAAAGAGCGGCTAAGAACCTCACCGCCATCTGTGAGCCGATTGTCTAGAAAATATAATAGCCTGGACGTCTCACAACTCTTTAGGCCTCTGACCTCTTACAGGGATATCTTCTCCTTTTTTATATACATTTTATTCTTCACATTTTCAAAGGGCTGACGGGAAGACACAAGATTCTGAACTACCGTATTTACGCATGTATAGGCCGCACATTTTTTTGCCAAAAATCAAGAGGAAAACCGGGGTGCGGCTTATATTCGAAATATTCGAAATCACACTTCATTTAAAAAATATATATTCATAATTAGTAATACAGGGTGTTCTACTCCTGAAATAATATTCCAAGAAAATTATTTTCTCTATAATTTCTGTCTGAAAATTGTGCTGCGGCCTATACACGCACGCGGCCTATACATGCGTAAATACGGTAAATATGATAGTAAGCATTTCCGGAATTTTATTTACTGTTGATATCTTCATGAGTGCTAATGTGAACTGAATATGTTCTATTAATAACAGTACACATGCATTATACTCAACCGTATCTGATAAGCGTATATCGAAGATTATTATACTCCTACAATGTATTGTCACATGTTAGAGTGACTGGATTGGAGATTGGAATTATTGACCACTTTACAACTCGACTCGTGACTACAAGTAATTACAGCGCTATCCTGCTCTCAGCACTTTGTAAATCACTACAGCACACTTTAAGTATTTTCCAGCCTGCAGATAACGGCTTCTTCAGCTTCCGCGCTCACCTTGCTCCCTGGCTCTCAGCTATATCGGTGTCCCCAATTGTCCTTCCTGTAACACCTCGGCACGGCCCGCGTAGAAAACACCTTTCATTGTCGTACTCCAATCATTTCTGCTCGAACACGCCTGCTCACGAAGGCGTCGCCCGGCAACGGCATCGTATACCCGTTTAATAAGAATCTGCTGCCCAGCAGCTGACGTTGTTTCGCGGTCGTTACCCAGCAACAGGTCTACACGCCAAAGTATGATCAGACATGTAGGAAGTTACTTTACTTTTCTCGTTGGTAGGCCTGAGAGCGAAAAGGATCCTTTGGGGGAGGGGGGGGGAAAGCTGTGATTGTGCTCGCGCCTTCTCCAGTGGCGTACTGCGAGCGGTTAGGATTGTGACGCTTAAGCATAATCACCTGCCTGCTGCTTTAATGAGTTATACTCTTGTAAGTGTGCGAAAATGTACTTAATGGGATGCGCATAATTTTTAATACACAGCGTGTCTCAGATTAATTTCGCCATATTGTGACGCTTATATTTTTCGGGGTTGTGGATCGTGTCTGGGCGCTAATGGAGGATATTTTGAATATCTATTGCTCTTCAGGTGTTCTACAAAACGATTAAAGCATGAAAAGTGAAGTGATATTATTCTGTGAAACACTGTGTATGTTAAGAGGCGTCCACGTTACTCGTGTTCGTGCTCGCCAGGCTTGTGTCCGTCGAGAGACTCGTCTGGCTTTTACTTGTGCCAGTAAATCTTCGTCCACACNCGCAATTTGCAACCACTTTCAGTATTTCTCCGTGTGCTCCACTTTCCCTTATGCTGTTTGTAATAGCGAAATGGGATACACTGTAAACACAGGAAGGAACTGTTTTATCGGCGTTGTAGCAAACAAATAAAAACGTGTTCTTTTTATATCACCGATCAGTTCCATTCTTCTTGTAACTCGTCTCTGTTTGATAGTATCTATCTAAAATATAGAGAGTCTAGGACGTTATATAAAATTGTAATATAAATTATAGCACTTTTGTTTCCATTATGGCGACAGTGCTTGCGAACAGCTGTTAATGTGGTGGTTCAGTTTAGGTTATGTTTGTTTGGTTTAACCTGTACTACTACTAAGGCTACTTTTGTTAGTGGTAGTTTCAGGGTGTTGGTGAACTAATGAAAGGACGGAAGGAATGTGTCGGTTAGAGCAGCCAACTGTAGTTATGACCTCACAGTAACCATTAAGTAATAAGGCCACTGGCTGATGTTTAAAGCCAGTGAACAGCAACGGCCACATATGGAGGCGGGTTAGAATGCTTCCACCGTAGCCCTGCGAGTCGTAGGAGGCGATGAAAATGGAACCCGATGTCTGGGGCTATAACTGTGCCACCCTGTTCCTGAGGGACATAAATACAGAGCCATAGACCTCCAGGTTGGGGATTGAACGCAGGCTGACGACTTTGCTATGTAAAAAGAAAATGTTGCGGAATCAAAAGAAGTAAAAACCGGATGCACGCTAGCTGAATCTTCTAAAGAAAGTTGCGCCACAAGAAGGCCGATGATGATGATGATGAACAAAAAATGCCTCTATACTTCACTCATGGAGCTGAGCCCTTCTTGAGAAGCTGCCAATTGTACAGGTACTCAGTAACTTCCCAGCATTTTACGGAACCCGAAGGTTCATTACCTTTTTCACAAGAGACCTCCACTTGTCCCTATCCTGAGCCAGATCAATTCAATCCATACAACCCCAGCCTTTTTCTCTAAGGTCCATTTTAATATTGTCCACTCACCAACGTCTTGGTCTTCCCAGTGGCCCATTTCCCTCTGGCTTTCCCACCAATATCTTATATGCATTCTTCTTCTCCTCGTCTTTCTCCTATTCGTGCTACATGTCCTGCCAATCTCATCCTCCTTGACTTGGTCATTCTAATTATACTTGAAGAAAAGTACACGCTACGAAGCTTCTCATATTTACTACTGAAGTTTTTACTCTGGTGAAAGAAACGAATAGGGGATTAGGAAACGCCATTTTACGTGAAACCTTTATGGTTTGTACGCTTCGCAGAGGAATGTTGGCCGTAAATCCGAAATTTCCGCTAGATGTCAGGCACGACGATAATCAGTACATTTCTAATGGCGGCCTTCGGTGTTCTGTTGAAGTGTGAGCAGTGATAGCTCCGTCGGTATAGTGACTACGCTACGGGATGGACAACCGAGGAAACGGGGTTCCATTTCCGACAGGTTCAAGAGATTTCTGTTTCTCGACAGCGTTAAGGCCGGCTCTGGGGCTCATTGAACCTCCTGTTCAGTGGGTACCGGGGGCTCTTTCTCCGCAGGAAGGCGACCACTCAACTGTATCTACTGCTGGAGTTAAGCTGTACCGCATGCCGCGGTGCTTAATTACGCACTAGGACAACATTTTCCCAAAGAAATTGTTGCAGCTGTAACTGTAGTGTCAGGTGCATGGAAGTCGAGAATTTCCTGCGGTTATGGTTTATTTTTAGAAATAGACGGACCGTGGTCTTGGAGAAAGTCGTTTATCCAGCACTTTTATTAGTTCTATTAAGGACTGTACTTCAGCGGCACTATGCTACAAGCGGGTTCGATTCCCGATGACGTCATTGAAATTTTCAATTGACCTAACCCTTCCGGCTGCACTATGACTCTGGGGTCGACTCAGCCTCTAACAGAAATGAGTACTACGAATCTTCCTGAGGGTGAAGGGCGGCCGGCGCGTAAGGCTGATAACCTCACCGCCATCTGTAAGCCGATTGTCTAGAAAATGTGGGAGACTCGATGTCTTACAACCCTATGGGTCTGCAGGGCCTGTTATAGGGATAGCTTTACCTTTTATTTCAGATGTACAAGATTATGTAGCGTCTAGTAGGAGGGAAATTGTGGATGAATTGGTAGGGATATACGAGGAAAGGACCGTTATTTTAATAAAATTAAGTGGTCATAATATCTAAGACTCACATGATCTTGAAACACTCGACCTCTAGGTTCAAGGGTGAAACTCCTGTTCCCTTTATGGTTGTATGTGTGCTTTATTCTGTGTTGTGATTTTGTGCTGTTTGGCATGGGCCGATCTGAATTTCAAGGGGACCTACCTAATTTGAACCCAGGAGGGGCCAGAGGACTTTGTCCGTGACAGCCGAAGAAGAAGAAGAGCAAACATGATCGTTTCAGCCTGTGTTAAATGATCTCAGAAGTTGATATGGCACCGTTAAATATTCTGTCAAGCATTAAACCCGAAATGTTGGTGTCGAAGTACTTTTATAAGTTCTTTAGCCGAACGATTTTCTTCTTTAGTACTTGTATTTAGGGGGAGAATTGTACTGGCTTAAAGGAGATGGACTCATCTAATGCTTTAGGTACGTTTAAGCTGCTAGACGCTCTGCGTCGTTGTCCACTTCAAGTGAATGAGGTAACCAGAGTTCCTCCTCTTCAGAGTAAATGGTTTCTCTGGAGTGGGCTTATAGCTTTTATTGATTTATTTTTCTATTGATTGGCAGCGCGGGAAGAAATGAAATGCTTTGCGTACTTTACTCCATCTCGTATGAAACGCTGTTGCGACCAGCTAGTGAGTGTGGTTGCACGAGCAGGTTAGCACAGACTTGCAGTTGGAGAGTCGGATTACCTGCTGCCCTGATTTGTCTTTCGCCTTATCTATCATATCTGCGTCACTATCTGATGGATACGTGATAATCTGCGTCAGTGACTGATGACGTAACTATCTGCGTTACTATCTGATGACGTAATCATCTGCGTCACTACCTAATGACGTGATTATCCGCGTCACTATCTGATGAATACGTGATTACCTGCGTCAGTGACTGATGACGTGACTATCTGCGTTACTATCTGATGACGTAATCATCTGCGTCACTATCTAATGGCGTGATTATCCGCGTCACTATCTGATGAATACGTGATTATCTGCGTCAGTGACTGATGACGTGACTATCTGCGTCACTATCTGATGAATACGTGATTATCTGCGTCAGTGACTGATGATGACGTGACTATCTGCGTCACTATCTGGTGACGTGAATATCTGCGTCACTGATGATGACATGATTATCTGCGTCACTGACTGTTGACGTGATCATCTGCGTCACTATCTTATGATGAAGTGACTCTGCGTCACTATCTGATGATGACGTGAATATACGCGTCACTGACTGGTGATTACATGATTATCTCCGTCACTATCTGATGATGCCGTGAATATCTGCGTCACTATCTGATGATGACGTGACTATCTGCGTCACTATCTGGTGATGACGTTAATATCTGCGTCACTGACTGATGATGACGTACCCACGAATATGGTTTAGACAAATAGTACTCTTCATGCCCGTCATACGATTTCATTACCTCTGTTATAACCTGTGCAGCTGAAACAGAGATAGTAAATATCGAAAACATGTATAGATTCAATAATTTTTAATAATTGTACTTGAAGAGCGGCGTTTTCAGGAATGGTACGCCATGTACTCTGGTAGGAGTTTACTGACGTTTCGAAGGAAAGTTCTGCCTTTGTCGTCATGATTCAAGAGTAAGCCAGGCATTCAAACAGGGTGCACACTCACTGACTCAACCGACGTAGTGTTTGTCCTGTCGGCCCGTTCGTATTATTGTGAGCAAGATACAGCTCGTGCGTCAGAAGCTGCCGGAAAATCAGGATCTGGAGCTGATATCTGTTGTGAAGAAATGCGAAGACTTTGTATGCAAACCAGTTTGGGCGTCCACTTCGTCAGCTCCAGATCCTGATTTTCCGGCAGCAGTAAGCTTCTGACGCACGAGCACGAGTAATGTGGACGGTCCCGTCTTAAAATAAAACTATACGGAAGTGATGACATTTCTCGTTCGTTGCATCTTTAGTAAACTGTTCTGACAGTGAAACAATAACGGGGTGGGTGACTTCCTCTTCCTAGACACACAAGGCCTAACAATGGCAAGAAACAAACGCTGAATTTTTCTTACTTATCATTCAGTCCAGGTTCTAAAAGCTGAAGGAGTTAGTCACAGTTATTTTTTATCACTTGCCGCCGTGGCGCCACATGGTGATAAGACTTATAAATGCCAAATAAGTCGGTGTTTCCATTAAACCCTATACTGTCTCGTAGCAGTCACCGGGTACGGAGAACGGAAGAAAACAACGAGGAAAAAAATATTGTGGTGTATAGATCCGTTGCTAAGCGGTGACTCTGCAAACAGCGGCCGTTGCCAGGTAACGCCCGCAACATACGCACGAAACAGTAGAAAAGCTGTTTTCTGTAGTCCGCACCGCTACCATTTCTACGCAATGGCGCGGCATAAACGCACGCAACGACAGAGACTGTATATTTTACGTCGTTTGTGCCGCAGGGTTATCAATGGGGCAAGTTTGAATCTTAATTTAGATGGACGGTGGCCATTCGGGAATGACCTGAGCGCGAAATCTGAGAATCTCCACCATTAGAAACCATTATCAAGAAACGACTAATGAAGACTCTGCTGGCTGGAGAAGACTTAGTATTTGCAGCAGCGATTTGTAAAGTGTGGAGATTAGTGGTGGCGCTGTAATTATTTGTAGTTCGGAGTTGTGTGGTAAAGTGTTCAATAATCGAGTCACCAATCAAAACTCCATATGTAGTCACTCCTACACGTGACAATATGGTAGGAACTGTGAAAAGAAGGTATTAACTGAGAATTCTAATTATAGCGTGAGCAGCCGATGTAGTCCTTGCTCCCTTTTCCCATTAAAATGACGCGTGACAGCAGCTGACGAATAACAGAGCTTAGTTTTGCAGCTGCGTTGCCAGTTTTCTCCCCGTTCTCCGCTCCTGTCACTCTGCAAAGGCGTGGCGACTCGTCTCAGATGGCATCGCCGTTTCTTCAGAATATTTTTCGCTCGGAAATTAGATCGGCTGACCTAAGTATAGCCTTTACTTTTGTGTTTTTATTGTGCAGCCGTACCTGGGACTTAGGTCTTAATGATTTGCCAAAGACGGCCCAAAAAGTTGTAAGCCAAGTTCATTAAAACGTGGGACGTATAGGGTTACGTTTCTGGAGCTCACAACTGAGACCCCATTTTTAATATTTTTACCCCTGTTATACTCCATTTCTATTGTTTTTATTATAAAATCAGTTGAGGTACATCAAATGACTCAATCAAACATTTAAACGTAGAAATCTTAAAAATGAGCAAGTTTATTAATATCATTACGTGTTAGTGATTGCACTCGGGGTTTGGATCGCTAGTTAGACTTATTGTACTCATAACCCGTTAATACAAACGATTATAGTGCCTTCACGTTACACGCTTTACAAATCACTGCTGAAGGTAAAGCTGTCTCTGTCCTTAATTAAGTACAATGTCATGAAGACATTAAAGCTCCTGTGTTGTTACCACGCGGTGCTGGATAACGGCTTCTAACAGTGTACATTCGTCAGCTTCCATACTTGTCCTAACCGGCTGGCGACTGGCTTACAACTCTTTACATGACTGACTACTCACTGGCTCTCCTGACTCTCCAAGTCAGTTATGTTACGACCGACGGTCAATCGGCAGCCTATCTTGGTGTCAAGCACTCATCTGGGGCCCAGGACCAGATCTTTTTTACTCTGAGGCAGATGCGGGTTTGTTGATGGGCGCCCTCTTTGACGAGAGAACGGGTCTGTCGTTTACAATTACTCTTGGAACTAGCCAGCGAAGTCATTCTTGGGTCCGAGTCCCGTGGGACTCATAACCATATTTAACTGTCACAGATTCGAGACTCCCTCAACCTGGAGGGCCAGAAACAAGGTGCCCAGTTACAAGCCCAGGCACTGGATTCCCTTTTCGACGCCTCCACACAAGGAAGACCTTCAGGTCAAGTCAAAGTCACATTGCGACTGACGGTCAGTTAGTCAGTTAGCCTTGGTGTCGAGCCCTATCTGGGGCTCATGACCAGACATTTATTACTGTTTGACAGTTACGGTCTTGTTTTTGTGGGGGGCCCTCTCTGACGAGAGGACGGGCCTGCCTTTTGTCGGAGTCATTGTCTGTAGCAGTAAGTCATTTGTCATAATGTAAAGTATATTTACATTTTACATTGCGGCATCGCGGTGTATAGGTTCGGCACAGATCGCGGAGAAAACGCCGCCTCCAACAGCTCTCATGTTGTGTCTATTCGTTGCCTAGCAATGGCTCGCTTGTTTAATGACATCATCTTTTGTTAAACTATCCCGTGATATCTTTACACGTATCGTTAGGAATTAACGATTCTTATAACCAGAGCATTTCAACGTGACTTAAATCCGAATCCATGTTTCTACTCGTTAAGTCCAAAAATTCAGAACATAATTGTAATCATTGGTAATTTTTGGAATCATAAGTCTGGAAATTCGGAAGCCGTAAAGTTATAGATCGAGATACGAACGAATATATATAGTAAATGTGGAATAGTTAGTTAGCTGGTGGGGTTAGTTAAGTGGGGATGCATTAAGCTTTCTCAGCGACTGCATGAAATGATCGTCTTTTCGGGCGATAATGACTGCTTATTGATATGCTTGATCACCCGAGGAGGCGTCAGAGCGGGGTGCACTGTTTGAAACAGCTAATAGAATTCAGGCGCCGGGCACGGTAGCCGAGCGGTCTAAGGTATGTACTGTCTTCGCTCGCTTGGAAACGGGGATCGTGGGTTCGAATCCCACTCACGGTATGGATGTTTGTGTCCGTTTTTCTGTGTTTGTGTACAGGTAGAGTCCTTGCGACGAGCTGATCACCCGCCCAAGGAGTCCTACCGAACGTGTAAGATCAAGAAAAACCAAAGTGAATGGAGAAGTTCATCGAGGTAGGTCTAGGCCTACTGGGACCGCAGTGCCAAGGAAAAAAATATAGAATTCAGGCAAGGATTAACGTGGGCTCAAATGTTCGGTGCCCGGTGTTCGGGTCACTGAGCAGGGCATTGCATGGTGTTCTCGAAAGAATGGTTAGATAACTTGAAACACATTTAACAGCGTTTCTTTCACCTCTGTCGTGACCGGAAATGTATGTTTCTAGGGGACGTTCTGAAATATGTATTACATGACTCTGATTCATGTGAAATTGATATTATCTGACAAATGGGTTAAATTTTTCTTAACGCAAGACTTAGTTCATAATATCGGCCTTGAGGTGTGTCATAGATTGGGGTGGTTAGTCGCTCGATTTTTTCATTGGAGATACGAAATCGGTTCCAGTATTGCTCGTGTTGGATTTGTGGGGAACAGAGTGGCACTGAGGCAAGTTTTTCTCTTCGAACTCCGGCTTTCCTCCTCCAGTTAACATTCCACCATTGCTGCGTACTCATCTGCCAGAGACTGTTGCTGTGGGCCCATTAGACGCTGCAGTACGAAGGGACTCAACTTCTACCCATCTTTGCCAAAAAAGAAAACTTCATCGTAATGATTAGTTTTCGAGGGGTGTTCGTTTCGAATCACGGCCGAAGTNATGTTGCTGTGGGCCCACTATACGCTACAGTACGAAGGGACCAAATTTTACCCATCTTTGCAAAAAAAAAAAAAATGATTAGTTTTCGAGAGGTGTTCGTTTCGAATCACGGCCGAAGTACCGACTGTACTGGCTGAGGTTTTTGTGGTTTTCCTCAATCTCTCCGGGCTAATTCTGGGACGGTACAACAATTAGGCCGCAAGATCTTCCTTCTAAATCCCTTTCAGCCCATTGATTATTAACTTTTTTATCGTTCACGCCTTAGAGGTTGATACTGTTTCCTGGTATGAAGCAAAATAAAGCATTCAAATACCAAGCAGCGATCTCCGAAACTACTCTGTAAAGGTAAAAAGAAAAAAGTTAAAGCTGTCCCTGTGGTTAATTTATTAAGGAATTGAGAACTACGCCATGAAGACGTGTGGGGAAGTGTAGGCATAACTCCCATCATTCACAATCTCGGCACTGTGTGGAGTTGAGTTGTCAGCATTACTCCCCATTCGCTTCAAACCCCCCCCCCCTGGTGGAGGGGAGCCCTTCGATAGGCTTTGGATGTAAGACTGGGTGGGCTCCAGAGCCGGTCTACACACTGTGGTGTAGAGAAAAATCTCTTGCCCCTCCCGGAAATTGAACCCCGGACGTCCAGCCCGTCGCTGTATCGAATGAGCTAAACTTGTTCCTGACAAACCGGCCTGTGCAAACCGTAATTAATGTGGATGCGTTCCATCCCTTATCAGTGACACAGCAGCAAGCCATTGGCAGTGCTCACTACTGAGTAACGTGCCGTTATTGTACCCACAAACTTACTGCAGAGTGCAGCGAGTGTACGTGTGTGTGGATACGATCCGTCCCTTATCTGTGACAATAGATACGAGGCTGCGGAATCCGGCGCTGTTGTGCGTTAGCTGTGCGCATGGAATGGAGTGTAAACGCGGTTTTAATAGAGGACGCGTGATGAATGTGAACTTGGATTTCAGAACAGACTGCTCCACAGATAAGATAATGCTACTGACACTGAATGACTGTTCGGTAGTGGGGATTCGTCCTCATTTTCAAGCGATGTGATGTGTTCTGCAGCGTGTGTCCTATTTCGAAAATGGAACAGTGAATTGCAGAGACACTGCGCGTGTATTAGTTTGATGATGCTTGAGAACAGGGCTCTGAGTGTTTGTTTATTTTGTTTATTTGTGATATATTTAACAGCGCTGTCAGTTCCGACTATATAGCATAGAATGGTACTCGTAACAAAAAAAAATACTACGTGGCCTGTAGTCCGCAAGCGAACCGTACCGACCGAGCGACCGCCGCTTGTCGGCGAAGTTAGTGCCGACCTTATCGGATAGACGGTGTCGCGTGGTCAGCGCAACAGATCCCCACGGCCGTTAATCTCGGTTTTCTAGACCGGAGCCGCTATTTCCTTGAAATAGCTCCTCATTTATCCTCAGGAGGCTGGTACTCGTAAGTTGATTAAAGAATGACGGTGGATTTGAAAAGTTGTGGAAAAGAAGCGGTCGTCTCATATTTAAAGGGACTGTTGCTGCATTTTTCATGGAATGACTTAGGAAAACCATGACATATTAGAGTAGTGGTGTCCCGTCCAGGATTCGGACTGGTCACTACCCGAATACAAGCCAGAAGCGTTACCGATTTTCGGTAGGGCACTGAGAAGAATATCTATAGTTGCAACGGAGGAAGTAACAGGAGGGTGGAGAAAACTACATAATGAGGAGCTTCGTAAATTGAATCCTTCGCCGCATGATAGTAGGGTGATCAGATCAAGGAGGCCGAGATGAACGGGATTTGTATCACGGATGGAAGAGATGAGAAATACATATAAAATTTTAATAGGGAAATCTGATAAGAAAATACCTATTGGGATATCGTATACGTAGCGAGGAAGCTGATTCATGCAAGTCATATAGTACTGTTAAGGTCATGAAATCAGAGGGAGTTACGGGGCGTCTGGACATGTAGATTTGGCTTGATTCTTCAAACAAGAAATGTATACAGAATTTTGGCAGTCATACCCCTGGAAAAGTTGTCGATTGTCTTAGTATTGCCGTCACTCCTTCCGCGTGTTTCTGTGTGACATGATACCCTTCATGCTCACCTCCCTTTTTTGTCATAACTATCTCCATGGTTTTAGTCCGCAGGCGAACTACACTGACCGAGCGACCGCCGCTTGTCGTCGAAGTTAGTACCAACTTTAGCGTATAGAGGGTGTCGCGTGGTCAGCGTAACGAATCCACACGGCCGTTAATTTCGGTTTTCTAGGCCGGACCCTCTTTGTCATAATAATAATAATAATAATTTGGCTTAATCTAACGGGTTCAAGCAGTACATAATCGTATTATACTGTCTCTGAAATATCTTTGAAAGTGCTTCATTATTACGTAGGTTCCTGTATAATCACCAGAAAGTTACTGTATTCTGTTTTCAAACACAGCGGTGTCCAGCATCCCACACAGTGTAACGCTTCCTCAGAGAAGTGTTTGACAGACTGAATTTCTCTTTGCTTGGGGCCGAAGACCGAGCCAGTGTACTCGCATTTCGTCACACAGCCGTGTGCCTACCCATATCGACACAGTGGATGAAGGACAAACAGAATGTTTCGACGTCGTTTCTGAATTGTTGTCAGATACATTTTGGGACCATTTTTACTTTAGTACACAATTATTACGTTCTTCAGATCCAATAATAACATTTCTATATGACACCGTGTAATTTGGTAGATGGGTACCAATTTAGCACAGTGTAAACCGACTGTATGTTCGCATCAACATAAAATAGTGACTCAGATCGTTGTGCTATCTTTCGAAAGCTACAGGACACTATTTTCTACATAAGTTATTAACCTAAATTGCCATACTAGAGATGTCATTCAGCACACAGGACCTTTCTTGCATAAGGTCGCCCGCTCAAGGTGTGATCCGCCCTCGAAGATATTGTGGCGTGCCGCCTAAAAGCCGGGATATCTGAGTCAGAGAGGGCGTCCATTGTTAGGTAACGGCTCGGTATCCACGGTTCCGTATCGTCGGGATGACAACGCATACGTAACAGACCATTACCACGGAAGTGAATACCAGAATTCGTTCAGTTACAGCGGCAAAGAATACGCTACCTACCGGTGCATAGAATACGTGAAACGGAACCCTTGAAGGTGTTTTCTAGTTCGTCCGAGTGTGGAATATATGAGATCGGACCAGACCAGAGCGGAGACCAGAACAGAGGCGAGCGGATTAGAGCTGAGAGCAGAAGAAACCAGCTTAGCTAAGAACCAGGGTGGCATCTCCTGGAACACGTTCTTTCTGAGTGATTGTAACTGCAATTATAAACAAATTGTCCAGTAAACAGCTTCATCTAATCCGGAAACTGTTAACTTGTCGCGTTACCAGGATACGTGACAATATTTTGAGATGTCATATCCTAACCAAAAGAGCAGAATATGAACATCTGAGTAGCATAACGTTTCAAGTTGGGTCAGACTAAGCCGTGTACGTGTTTCCTCTGACTCGAAACGTAGAAAGGATGTACTTCCCCTTGTCAACCTTGAAAAGAAATTGTAACTACATCCCCATTCGTCACGCGGTTAAGTACTTGAAGTAAAATATGAAAACTCGGAAGAGAATGCACGCCATATGAGTTTGAAATTATGCGTAGTAATCGTGATGGAAATTAGGACCCAGAAATAGAGGAGTAAGGCTAAAGATAGAGAATTGTACAGTGTTGCTAAGATGACTAATGGACGAATGTGAAAGATGAATGTTGCAGCACCAACACCGAGACCTGCCAGGGGCGATCAGGACCGAGATGAAGGCGCAAAATAAAATAGAAACAAATTCGTGTGCATATGCATTAAGAAGTAATGAAAGATTTTTTTTTAAGAGAAGGAACATGATTAAATATATATATACATAAGATGCATTAAGGTTAGGAAACGAACGCCATCTTGAGACGTTAAGTGGGAGAAATGAATAATGAAATTGCAGGACCAGAAGACCTGACAGCCTCGAGGTTCACTGAACATTTTTCCCACGATGATATGCAGCATTCCTGGTCTGTCCGCAGTGTCGAGTGACGCGCGCGAAACGACATAGGCAAGTAGGAGTGCGTGAGTTGGGAAGCCGCAGTCAGTTTGAGGCCAGAAGCTCAGAATGCTCATTTTTGTACCTCATTTCAGAGTGTACTTTTATCTCATTATTTTATGCCCATTAAAGAATTTTGAATCTCTTCTAATTATGTCATAAGAACAGGTTTAAAAACAAATTCATTCTTTCCTTCCGTCTTTATTTTTTCTCCTTTCTTGTACTTTCTGTTCAATTCCTTTTTTCGTCCTACTTTCGTTTGTTTTATTCATTTTCCATTCTTTCTTTGTCCAATTTGTTAGTTTTGCCCCCTTTATACGTATACTTCGTAATTTTTATTTCATTTTTTTTTTTCATCGTTTTATTTGTTCCTATTTTTTCATTTCATCTTCCATTCTTTTTGTCATTTGTCGTATTTTTTATTTTTCTTTTTTTCTGATACTTACCGTGCGAAATAATTTCTCTAGATTACACGAAATTTAAGCAAAAATAAAAATATTCTTGTTTTGTACGAACTGCACATGATATGTGCACGAATTTTAACACCTCTAAAACTTACCATACTGTCATTATAACTTATCAATACAGTGTACCATATTTGTCCTTATTAACTGTAATACAAATTTTTAGGATGAACGAGAAATTTATGTTCACAACATAAAACTCCTGTAGCCCGCAGTTAAATAATGGGAATGGGTTTATCTGCTGTACAAAGTTTGAATTGACAGAGGCCATGTACAGTCTATGCAGTAAATACAGAGACGTATATGTATATATGTTACACATAACTATACATAGCCGCCCCGGTGCAACTTTGACCTTGTAATTGAGAGATCTCCCGAACTCTCCATATACACTTCCCTACATAGGCGTATGCTTCCCGAACTCCGTAGACACTTCCCTACATAGGCGCATGCTTCCCGAACTCCGTAGACACTTCCCTACATAGGTGTATGCTTCCCGAACTCCATAGACACTTCCCTACGTAGGCGTATGCTTCCCGAACTCCCTAGACACGTCCCTACATAGGCGTATGCTGTATGCTTCCCGAACTCCGTAGACACGTCCCTACATAGGCGTATGCTTCCCGAACTCCGTAGACACGTCCCTACATAGGCGTATGCTTCCCAAACTCCGTAGACACTTCCCTACATAGGCGCATGCTTCCCGAACTCTGTAGACACTTCCCTACATAGGTGTATGCTTCCGGAACCCTCCATAGAAAGTTCTTTACAACAGTGAGAGGTCCCCTGAACCCTCCATAGGCATTTACATAAAACAGAGGGTATCAAGGTCAAGAACGGTTGATTTTTACCTCCATTTCCCCATACATCTTCATGGCGTAGTACTTAATTAACTAGGTACAAGAGGAAACTGTATGTTTATCCTTTATAAACATGGGTTCCACGAAGGCTTATGTTTGAGGTTTTGGAACAACCTGTGTTTGCGTGTCTCACGCAGGAGTGAGAGCGAGGACGGGCGGACGGACGGACAGACAGACAGGTGTGTGATGGCGGTCCGAGACAGGAGAACTACGGGGGAACATGAGTGAGAGAGAGAGAGACCTGAATTGTTCGACATGTGGACCTTAAAATGTCTCTACTGTACTACCTAGTCCATGATCCAATAACAGAACATTCGCTTTGAAAGAATCTGAACATGTTGACCTTGGGTACAGGTGATCGTGTCTCTGCATCTTACATACTCGTACAGTATTTGTTTACCGTATTTTTTTTTAATTTGCTTAATGGGAGGTGGAGTCCAACTGGGTCCACTTGGCACGGCGGCCACTGATTGGCCTATTGTACCTGCCCTGGGTGATTATGATGATGGAGAATTTGATGGAATGAAGATTGGCAGGGGAAACCGAAGTACTCAGAGAAAGCCCGCTCCAGCGTCACTTTGTTCACCACAAATCCCACTTGACAAGACCCGGGATCGAACCTGGACCGCCGCGGTGGGAAGCCAGTGACTAACCGCTTAAGCTATGGCGCTGCCTTTGTTTACTGTAGCTTGTCTATTTTGTGACGCTTCCTCATCCGCTGATGCTACACGTCAGATGATATGATAGAATCATCGGTGAAAAATTTATTGTGGTCTCTTTAAGGCCAGTTTGGATTAAACAAAACACAAACTGGAATAATTGGTAAGGGTAGTCTGTTCCCAGTCAGAATACCTTTCTAATAGGAGTCACATCCGTTTTTTCTGTTTTTAGATGGATATCGTGAAATTTTATAGGTGGTTAACAACGTTTCGGAGGAATGTGCTGCCTCAGTCTTCAGGGCAGAAATATATTTAATGAGGAATCAGTTGCTTTAAGTAACTCAGGTTCCGAGAAAGTGATTATATGATATGAGTTATTCCTTACCCAACTTAGAACGACTCCTAGAGTTGTGGGACAGAAAAAATATGTCCACGATTTCCGCGGGACCCTAAACTAAGGATGAATGTACTGGAGAGGACTAACAGCAATTTAACCGACCGGCCTAATTCGTCCCTGAGGCTGGAAACAGCATGTTCCTCCGAAGCGTTATCGATCTACAAGACTAACATGGTATCATAACCCGTAAGATCATAATTTGAATAATCACAGCTTGAAGGCCCCAAAACCTACGTTGTGTGAAAACAATTTACTACCCAGGATTCTACGAGCCGGGATGGTGCAGTCAGTATAGCGACTGGCTATGTTTGGGCGACCAAGGGATCGGAGTTCCGAGTTCCAGCGGGGGCAAGAATGTTCAGTTCTCCATGTCGTACAGAGCAGCTATGGGGCGACTCAGCCTCCTGTGCAGTAGTTACTGGGGGTAAAGCGGCCGGGGCGTGAAGCTGACAACTCACTTATAACTATTGCCGAAGCTAAGCAAACGTGGGTCTATACATCCACTCCTCCATACGCCTTCATGACGTAGTGTTTAATTAATTAAGTACAGGGACAGCTTCTCAACG